>NC_049979.1:20971343-21038319 GCF_000003815.2 Branchiostoma floridae
TTCTCAGTCAGTAACTTTTGATGATTTCGAAAATACATTTTTAGAAAAATCATGCATTTACGTCCATACATTTACACCCATACCTAGGCATAAAGCCGCCTGCAACATTGTCCACAAGTACTCAGAAGAGATAATCCGTCAACGTAAAGAAGTCCTGAAGCAACAGTCCGCTGGAGACAGCACCTATGGCAAGAAGTATCTGGACTTTCTTGACATTCTGTTGAGGGCAAAGGTACGTACTTTGTGGAAACATGTGTGAATGTGTCCATTCCATTACATTTTTGATAAGAAAATCATTATAAATGGCAACAATTGCAGCTGTCTCTACCTTCAAATGTTAAGTTGCGATTATCTTACAAACTTAGAATTGTATCAGTGAGATTGCGACAGGATACTAAACAGTAGAGACTCATATACAAAGCCATATACGCTCCGAGTCTTCCTAAATCAAGCGAAACGTTCCAGGATGAAGATGGAAACGGTCTGACTGATGCTGAGATCCGTGACGAGGTGGACACCTTCATGTTCGAGGGACACGACACCACAGCCAGCGGGCTGGCCTGGACCCTGTACTGTCTGGCTCGTTATCCGGGACATCAGGATAAGTGCAGGAAGGAGGCACAGGAAGTACTGCAGGGGAGAACGGAAGTGACGTGGTGAGGGACTTTCTACACATATAAATTTGGTACACGTACAACAAACTTTTATTTGAGAACGAATGACAAACTACTATACTTTTCGATTCAACTTGCGCGCAGGGAAGACCTACCGTCGATGAAATACATCACCTTGTGTGTGAAGGAGAGCCTGAGGATGTACCCTGCGGTTCCGGAGATATTACGAGACGTGGAGACACCTCTTACCTTCAGCGATGGGAGGACCTTACCCGAAGGTAATGCTAGGAAGTGCGACAATACAGAAAAAGACAATTTAACAATGCTTAAAGTGCCAAAGATACAGCCATATGTGAAAATGTTCATTACCTGACCTGTGATCGGCGATTATAAACCCCTGTGTCTTATATTTCAGGATCACAAGTGTACATCAGTCTGCGTCTTCTTCACCGTAGCCCACACATCTGGGAGAAACCTGAGGTATCTTTAACTTATGATATTTTTGGCGGACGCCTCAGGGGCTCCGCCTAACATTATAATGTGCGTCCGTTTGACAAGAATTCCCAGAATTCCGCAGGCATCTGTGGAATTTTTACACAGGCATGCGTAGTTGCATCCTGCTTATCTGCAATCTGCATTCTTCCGTTCCCCGAAGGGGATTCCCAAGTAGCCGGGTGTAACCAAACCAAACCAAACTGATACTCCAGTCAGCCAGGGCAAAGATAACATCTGGAAAGCTATCCGATTGTGACAAAATTAGTGCCTAAAAACATGCGAAACTTGCCAAAAATTTTGTCACAAACAATAACCTACGTATCAACACATGTCGTCAAAGTATTATTTTTAATTGTAGTTGTATTTTACCAAATAGAAGGCATGGCCCCAAGGAATACCGAGACTTAATGTCTCTAAAATAGGGTTTCTGTTGGTTGAAAGCCCCTTCCGAAGTTCCCCGAAGGTTGAAGCATGCTAATTGACCTGTTCATGGGGAACAGCAGAACTACCTACCAACAATACAGAACCATTTTTTTCAGCAATCTTCAGAACCTGCTAGGCAATTCTCTTGATTTCAATAGTTTATCTGAATCAGCCCGTATCCATTTACTTTTAAGGGGTTCAACTTTTCTGTCATATCATACAAACTGCAGTATCTTAAAGTTAACCCAGTCATATATTGTACATACCAAACGTTTTGCAACTACATTGTAACCTGACTTATATGTAAATAGCTGTGAATTATTTGTTTCGATAATGTCACTTTATTTGTTCTTGTTAGTCATCCTTTTTTGAGAGGTGATGTGAATATTAGCTTACTGCTAGAGTGTATCACCTCTCTGTCCTGTCTGTACTTTAATGTTCAATAATAAATTAAAAAACAGTTAGAACCGGTCAGAACCGGTTTGAACTGGTCAGAACCGGTCAAAACCAGTTAGAACCAGTCGGAACCAGTTTGAACCAGTTTGAACCGGTCAAAACCAGTTTGAACCAGTTAGAACCGGTCAGAACCTGTTTGAACCGGTTAAAACCAGTTAGAACCAGTTACAACCGATCAGAACCAGTTACAACCGGTCAGAACCAGTTTGAACCAGTTACAACCGGTCAGAACCAGTTAGAACCAGTTAGAACCGGTCGGAACTAGTTTGAACCGGTCAAACCAGTTTGAACCGGTCAGAACCAGTTAAAGACAATTAGAACCAGTCAGAACCAGTTAGAACCGGTCAAAACCGGTTTGAACCTGTCAGAACCAGTTTGAACCAGTTTGAACCTGTCAGAACCAGTTTGAATCAGTTAGAACCGGTCAGAACCAGTTACAACCGGTCAGAACCAGTTAGAACCGGTCAAAACCGGTTAGAATCGGTCAGAACCAGTTAGAACCGGTCAAAACCAGTTAGAACCGGTCAGAACCAGTTAGAACCGGTCAAAACCAGTTAGAACCGGTCAAAACCAGTTACAACCGGTCAGAACCAGTTAGAACCGGTCAAAACCGGTTAGAATCGGTCAGAACCAGTTAGAACCGGTCAAAACCAGTTAGAACCGGTCAGAACCAGTTAGAACCGGTCAAAACCAGTTTGAACCGATCAGAACCAGTTTGAACCATTTAGAACCTGTCAGAACCAGTTAGAACCGGTCAGAACCGGTTTAAACCGGTGAAAACCAGTTAGAACTGGTCAGAACCAATTAGAACCAGTTTGAACCGGTCGGAACCGGTTAGAACCGGTTACAACCGGTCAGAACCAGTTACAACCGGTCAGAACCAGTTAGAACCGGTCAAAACCAGTTTGAACCGGTCAGAACCAGTTTGAACCGGACAACCGGAAAGAACCGGTTAGAACCGGTCAGAACCAGTTTGAACTGGTCTGAACCGGTTAGAACCAGTTACAACCGGTCAGAACCAGTTTGAACCGGTTTGAACCGGTCAGAACCGGTTATAACCGGTTTGAACCAGTTAGAACCAGTTTCAACCTGTTAGAACCCCGGTCGTTTTTTTTTCATTTTTTGATAGAGGCCTTAGAAATTGTTATAATTTCTACATATGTCATTTTTACATAAAAAAAATATTTTTTGGGCCCCTGTGCCCTGATATTACAACCTAAAGACCTGAAATTTGGTGCATAGGTACATGACAACAGGACTCCATCAACACTTTTTTCATAGATCACTTCAAAAATGAGTCATTTTAGGGTTTGGGGGCATTTTTTTTACTAAAAATGTATATGTTTGGCTCCTATGCCCTTGTATTGAAGGCAAATGACCTAAAATTTGGTACAGAGGTGCATTGAATATATGCTCACAGGAACCCTCGACAACTTCTCAATAGATTACTTCAAAAATAAGTTAATTTGGGGTTTTCGGCCATTTTTGACTAAAAATGTGTATTTTGGGCCCCTGTGCCCTTGTATTACAACCTGATGACCTAACATTTGGTACAGAGGTGCATATGTTCATACATACAGCCAGGCGAAAGGAAATACAACAGACCTACAACAAAAATCATTAATACTTATAAACAATAAAACCGTCCGCCATGGCAATAATATTTATTGCCACACTTATTCTCTTTATGTTGCAAATATAAGCTCTTTGAAAGTGTCAATAGCATACATAAGAACGCATCAAATATGTATACATTTATGTTAATTCTTAAAAGTATGTGTCCTGTCTTTTATCGTTGTTCAGGAGTACGATCCTCTGCGGTTTTCACCTGAGAACTCCAAGGGCAGACACCCGTACGCCTTTCTTCCCTTCTCAGCAGGCCCAAGGTTTGTACTACCATTTCACACACACACACACACACACACACATCCTGCGCCAGCAAACCGCCTCTTGTCTGTACCTGTACTCTGCTATTTCAACCGTCATCGTCAGTTACTGTGGGCGTCGCCACAAACCACTTGTCAGCTAATCAAAGAATAGGCCTTTCAGTTTTCAAAAGGGATCTCGCACATATAAAGGGAAAGCTCATTAATATCTATAAGCAGGGCGGTCATGTGATGGTTGAGATAGCTGAGCACAGACAAGATGCGCCGTTGGATGTCTCTGCGTAAGAGAATGACACACATACGCACACAAACACACACGCTTTAATACACACACACACACACACACACACACACACGCCAACACTCACAGAAACACACGTCTCTTTCTGTACACCTTGAAACTATATGTAACATGTATAAACAAAGGTTATGTATTCACTAAGCTTTAGTCTTACCGATTTGTGATCAAGTCAAGAAAAATCACATCATAACAAAATCTGATCATAATAACTCTAGGAACTGTATCGGACAGCACTTCGCCATGAACGAGTTGAAGACAGCTGTTGCGCTCATCCTGCGGCGGTTCAGTCTGACTCCTGACGATACCCTACCGGAGCCCTTTCCAGTAGAAAGGATGATCCTCCGAGCCGATAGTCCGGGTCTCTACCTCAGGATCACACCTATTGAGATGGACTAAGTGCTTGGTGTTCTGTCAGCAGATACAGAAGTCCTTAACTTTATACATCACTGTATACGTAATGGGTTCAATTACAAAAAAAGAGTTCGGAGATCTCATACCTCCATGAAATAGTTAGAGCTTTCGGATTTTTTTCTTGTTCATTTGAGTTTATCTCAAAGCGGAGGAGAGGGGAGGGTCCGAACGATCTTTATAAGCTGCCCTCTAGTACATTAAAACAACAACCATTGTGTAACATTACAATAACAACACGCGTCAATAAATTTGCAGGGCATATAAAATAGCAGGGCATAATCTGAATATTAGTATGTATGATGGACTATAATGTGCAGGAGCCTAACGCGGCCTTGAAGCTACATCAGCTTTCCCTTCTAGTACTTTTGTATTTGTGAATGAAAATATGAAATAAAGTTTGATGAGGGTGTTTTGGTACCAAGGACAGGGATGTTCAGTGTGCAGTAAAAACATAGGAAAAGGCTGACGCTTTGAAACCGACATGCTGACACAAACAATTTTCAAATATCAAACTGGAACTGTAGAGTATTGTATGTAGTGTAAGCATGTTTTACGTACAGAGTTTGGCACACTTCATAAACATAGATTAAGTCAATACTCTTTTCCCATTGTAAATATCTGCTTGAAATGTGCCATTCATGGGTTAGCTGGAGAAGTTTCAGATATTGATGTACTGTGACACATTACATTCCATAGTGCCATCACACACTGACAGGTAAATTTACGCACAAGATAGACTTCAAACAAGGTATAGCAACTGGTAATTGGCATCCCTAATTCACAAACTAAATTCATACTCGGTTTATAGGCGACCCAAACTATGAGGGACACGACATCAAGGTCAAATTGTGCCATAAGGCATTTTACAACGATAATCACAGCTGCTCAGATCATTTAAAGTCTTGTACTACAGAACGTGTACAGATTGAAGCAGCCACTGCTTCAAAATTACAGCTCAGTAATCTACGTTGTCACAGTCAGCCACGTTTGACCGCCAGGAGTTCGTACGGATGTGGTCGAAGCGTTACTCCGAGGACGCCGTCAAAGTTGGGTCGAGCGCCCTCTGGCAGCGTGAAGGTGAACTGCTGTAGCATGTTGGTGAGGAACAGGAACAACTCCATCTTCGCCAGTTGTTCACCGAGACAAACTCTACGACCTGCGAAGTAAGACGAGCAAATAATTAGTCTTTTTCACAGTCAAACCTGCCTAAGCGGTCATCTCTTCAAGACGGTTACCTGGTCACTTTTTTCTCGGTCCCGAAAAATTTCCCATAGACGCTAGCATTAAGCGACCTACCCGTCCCCGGGTGACTGTCTTGAGTTGGTTTGACTTTATTTCACAACGTTAATATAAGTCAGTTTAGGAATAAAACAATAGAACTTTGTTTCAGTTGTATCTTTACCTGTAGAGAAAGGCATGAATGAATCGTTTGTCTGCAGTTGTCCGTTACCGTCTAGGAACCTGCTCGGGTCGAACTTGTCGGGGTTGTCCCAGGAGCCGGGGTCCATGTGAAGGGACCACAGGTTGATGAGCACGTCCGTGCCCGCGGGGATGTCGTAGCCGAGCAGGGCGGTGTCCGAGGTCGTGCAGTGCGGCACGGACAGAGGCACCACCGTGCGGATGCGCTGCATCTCCATGATGGTGGCTTCCGTGTAGGGCAGGTTGGGCTTGTCGCTGACGGCTGGAGGACGGTCCCGCCCCACCACTTCATCCAGCTCGGCCTGAACCTTCGTCTGCACGTCGGGATGCGTTACAAGGTACAGCAGACCCCAGCGCAAGGTGTTGCCAGCCGTATCCGTCCCTGCGCCCAAGAGATCAATGAGTAGATATATCAGACTCTGATCGGGTAGTGAGTCCGAATTGAGTTCCACGCTCTTGGCGAACGCGTCGACGATCGTGTTGGCCTCATCGGAAACGTCCTGGCTCTTTTGTTGTTGAGGGATAATGTCTTCAATACATTTATGGACGCTAGCTGACAGATCCATCCATTCTTTGTACGGCCTCCCCACCACCGGGAAGAAGCGGAGTACCGGGTAGATGTTGATGACGTGAGCGGTGATGAAGAGGACCATGGCCCGCTCCACCATCTCCATTAGACGGAGGAATGTTGGGTCTCCGTACTCAAACCTCTTCCCTATCGCCATGGAGCAGATGATGTTGGCCACGGCGTTGTGGAGAAGATGTGTCAGGTCGAAGGGTTGGTCTGCCTTCTCTTTCAGTGCAGTGCAGAAATGCTGACATTCGAGAATGATCTTGTCCTCCATGATACCTGTACCCATGCCGCAGGAGCGAAGTGTTGACGTGCTGAATCGTCGGAGAACCTTCCACTGATCACCGTACGGGCGCATGACGAGCCCTGATAGAAAAGAAATGAAATCGTTCACCAAAAAAGAGTAAACGAGACATGTCTTAGAGAAAAATGTTTTTCGCCATTTCCCTAAGGATCGTGCAAAAAAACATACATCTGTACTATGTTATCCGTAATTATTGATTTTTACCAAAGCTGATACAAGTTTTGCCCATGCCAACAGTACCAATGGGAACAAAGGTCAACATCACGGTTTCTAAAAACACCTGGAAATGTTCAATGTACAGGACCGGGTGACCTAGTCTTTTGCTTTATCTTCTTAGTGCTACTCCACGTCTAGGATTTTATTTGTAGGTGACTCTGATTGGATCATAAAAAGATGTTTGGCGTAACATACCATTACGGTGGTTGTTGCGGCGCATCAGGAACAGTTCAGGCCTGCTGGAGAAGTGCTCGGCCTTCCTGACCAGGGCCTCCCTGATAGCGTCCTTCCCGCTGACCACCACGGCGTCCTGTAGACCCATCTTCACGCTGAAGACGTCCCCGTACGTCCCACGCCAGGCCGTCAGCTGGAGGTGGGCGTTCTGGGCCAGACTGGGGAGGTTCCCGAGAACGGGCCATCCCGGTGGACCCGGTGGATAACCCGCTGGTTTACGGACTCTGCATGTGATGAATATAAGAAACGTCAGAACACCAACCAGCACTGCCGTGATGTTGTGGCCTATCAGCAATGGTTCAAACATTGTTAAGTATCTGTCAAACTACGCCCGAGTAGCTGGAGAATAAAATAGTACGACCAAAATGGGGGCGTATTTCAGCTACCCTACTGCACAATGGACGTGACTTTGGACTTTTGTTCCAAGGTCAAACTTCTGCGTCGTAGTTGGCGCAGGCGCAGGGTAAGATGTACAAGTATTCGATACTCAGATCCAACTTCATTTTATTGCTTCGTATTCTAATGT
This sequence comes from Branchiostoma floridae, assembly GCF_000003815.2. NCBI lineage: Eukaryota > Metazoa > Chordata > Leptocardii > Amphioxiformes > Branchiostomatidae > Branchiostoma > Branchiostoma floridae. Next base: position 20,979,200 of record NC_049979.1, read on the forward strand.
CGCTGACTAAAATAAACAGTTTATTATATTTTTATGTACAAAGGCAATGGTGGTGATTTGATTGATATGGACGACATCGTCTGGGAACCTAAAAACGAGGGTGCAAATAAGAAATAAGTTTGTCCAAAAACAATTTTCCTTCATTATGAAACCCAGAAAGAGTTTCATGGTCGTACAGATCCTAAATTGGACCCTAAGGAGTCGGCCAAACACAGGCTAGATTCGCTGGACAGCTTCTGACACTCTACAACCTAATGAAGCTCTTCAGAGTCCCTTTGAGTCCCTACCTTTTGGTACTCACCTACCCAGAAGAGACTGGGTGGACCTAAACTAGGAGCTAAGAGCAGAGTAGGCAGGACAAGAGACAACCTACTAAAATGGGGACGGGTGAACTCAGCTAAGTGTCGTTGTGGTCATCCTACCCAAACTATGGGACACATTACACGGGACTACGTATTGGGCCCAACATCTCCAACCGTGACCTGCTTGAGGCCGTGGTCTGGCTGCAGTACTGGCGCGGAACGATATGATGATTATGATGAAATCTTAGTGGTCAGGAAGTGTGAACAAATTACTAAACAGAGTATAGTATACAGATTCTTCATTTTTGTTCTTTCACATTTTCTATGACTTTGTAATTGACTTCGGCATTCCACGACATTAGTATCCAGTCTCTAATATTCGCAACTCACAGTACATATCTACTCATTTTGTTGCAGCTTTGCACAAGTTACAATTTGGTCAAAATCTTGTGTGTGTGTGTGTGGACGTGGATTGGGGTTCAAAAACATCAACATAGCTCAATGTAAAAATACTGTACTAGAATTCGAAAGGAGAAACAAATGAATGCAGCTGCTTTCAAACGCTTGAGCGCTAATGCTTGATACAGTTATGTACACTGTTACGCTGATTTTGTTTTCGCTCAAAAGCTTGGTCCAATTGATAAGATTTTAGCTTTTCGTATGATTTTATCTTTTATTGCGGCTTCCGACTTTCTTATGCTAGACGATTTAAACCTTACCGTTACATTAAGTTTTAATAAGACAAAATGTCAACCGACATTTTTATGAGGTTGTATTAGTTTTTAATTTGTCCTGTATTGTACATGTACATGCTTTAGTGAGTGAAACATAGAATGAAGTACATTTATTGAGCTTGCAATCGCCATGCGGCTTTGGCAGTGAGGGTGATTCGGTACCAAGGACAGGGACGTTCAGCGTGCATCGAAAACACAGGAAATAGGATAACGCTTTGCACGACGTTGTGTATGGATAAAACCAACATGTAATATTGACACAAACATTTCAATAACAAATTCGAACTGTAGACATGTTGTATAAGTGTGTAGAATTGAGCAAAAGCCATTAACTATAGTCAGACTCAGACGTTACCAGAGCACATTCTCAATGGTAAAATGTCTCCTTGATATGTGTCACTTTTGGGTTAGTTGTAGAGACTATGTCTTAACAAATTGATGTGTTGTGATACGTATGTCAAGCTAACAAACAAATGTACGCACAAGATTGAAACAAGATAGAACAACTTGTATCTGGTCACGAAGTGTGTAAACTAGACGCTCAAACGGTGAGGTACACTTAATCTACGTAAACTTGTGCTATTACAGTATTAGAGGCGTTATCCACGACAATCACAGCTGCCCGTAAAAAGTCTTGTACTATACAACAATGACAAAAGATATGAGCAAGCAGCCAAGACTTGAAGTATACGAATCAGTATACTAAGCTGTTTCTGTCAGCCACGTTTGACTGCCAGGAGTTCGTACGGATGAGGTCGAAGCGTTACTCCGAGGACACCGTCAAAGTTGGGTCGAGCGCCCTCTGGCAGTGTGAAGGTGAACTGCTGTAGCATGTTGGTGAGGAACAGGAATAGCTCCATCTTGGCCAGTTGTTCACCGAGACAAACTCTACGACCTGCGAAGTAAGACGAGAAAATGGTTAGTCTTTTTCACAGTCAAACCTGCCTAAGCGGTCATCTCTTCAAGACGGTTACCTGGTCACTTTTTTCTCGGTCCCGAAAAATTTCCCATAGACGCTAGCATTAAGCGACCTACCCGTCCCCGGGTGACTGTCTTGAGTTGGTTTGACTTTATTTCACAACGTTAATATAAGTCAGTTTAGGAAAAAAACAATAGAACTTTGTTTCAGTTGTATCTTTACCTGTAGAGAAAGGCATGAATGAATCGTTTGTCTGCAGTTGTCCGTTACCGTCTAGGAACCTGCTCGGGTCGAACTTGTCGGGGTTGTCCCAGGAGCCGGGGTCCATGTGAAGGGACCACAGGTTGATGAGCACGTCCGTGCCCGCGGGGATGTCGTAGCCGAGCAGGGCGGTGTCCGAGGTCGTGCAGTGCGGCACGGACAGAGGCACCACCGTGCGGATGCGCTGCATCTCCATGATGGTGGCTTCCGTGTAGGGCAGGTTGGGCTTGTCGCTGACGGCTGGAGGACGGTCCCGCCCCACCACTTCATCCAGCTCGGCCTGAACCTTTGTCTGCACGTCGGGATGCGTTACAAGGTACAGCAGACCCCAGCGTAAGGTGTTGGCGGTCGTCTCCATCCCTGCCACGAAAAGGTCTCCTAGGAGATGGGGAAGGCTGTGACTCGGCAGAGAGCCTGGATCTTCCTCCAGCTTCGCTCGAAACGCTTCGATGACGTCACGTGCCTTCTCCTGGCCATCGCTCTGTTCATGCTGAGCGATGAAGTCCATGAAGTACTTCAGGCTCTCCTCTGACAGATCCATCCACTCCTGATACTGTCTCCCCACTATCGGGAAGAAGCGAAGTACGGGGTAGATGTTGAAGACATGAGCCGTCAAGAATAGTTCGACGCCGCGTTCTGATATCTCCATCAAACGAAGAAACATGGGATCCCCGTATTCGAACCGTTTGCCCAGAGCCATGGAGCACATGATGTTAGACACAGCGTTGTGAAGGAGGTGCATGAGATCGAATGGTTGACCGGACATTGTTTCCAGTTCGGTGCAGAAGTGGCGACATTCCATGTCGATCTTTTCTTCCATGGTGCCCGTGCCCATGCCGAAGGAACGGAGTGTTGACATGCTGAATCGCCGGAGAACCTTCCACTGGTCACCGTACGGAGACATGACAAGGCCTGGATAAAAAGGAGGAAATATTTGCATAATTGAATAAGAAAATAAGACCAGGTAGGGCATACGGGTCAAGGTGGCATAGATTTGGGTTTCGTTAGCTTCTTTCAAATTTGATGCTTTATTTGGTTATATCATTTTCCTTGTTGGCTATTCCGATGATTTTCGTTATGTTCTTGTACATCTAATTGTTTGCTTTATTTAGTTGCTTGATATTATACCATTTACGTTTGGAGGAAGGTCCATGATAAAAATCTAGGTTTTTGGTCTCCAATGCATATTCCTTTTCATTGCTGTTGATAAATCATTTGTTTCTTTTCAAATGAAAAATAAACACAAACAAAGCCTCCATCAAACTTCCTGAAAATATTTCTCTTTTCTTTTTCTTTTCTTTTCTTAGACTTCTTTCCTGGTGAATCTGTCGTACGTCTTTTCATTGTCTATGAATAGGTCCTTAACCCACCATTACGGTAACATGCTAATTATGCTATTAATTTATCAGTACTTATCCTTTTTACTGTAATGTTCTGCTAAGTTTTCTCCTGTCCTTTCATGGTTAGAGCCTAAAATACATGTTACAGCATTATATGAGTAGCTGCCTCCCTCCCCTTCAATGGTATCTGCCATTTCTATTACTAGTATATAACATTACAAGCAGCGGAAGTCACAGTGCAGTGCCCCCTACGAACACTAGTAGTCTATAGCTACCGTGATCGAGAGTTACAGCGTTATATTTGATAGTGTAATAAAAACTTGACATGCTTGACATCTTCCATTACTATTATCTTATGTTATAACGTTAAAACAACGTTATGAAAACATTTAAGAATAAGAAAATTCTTCTAAAATAAATAAATTAACAAACAAACAAACAATGGTCCTTCGTGATCACCATTGTGCTGTTGGTTACGGCGTAACAGGAAAAGGTCCGGCCTGCTGGAGAAGTGCTCGGCCTTCCTGACCAGGGCCTCCCTGATAGCGTCCTTCCCGCTGACCACCACGGCGTCCTGGAGACCCATCTTCACGCTGAAGACGTCCCCGTACGTCCCACGCCAGGCCGTCAGCTGGAGGTGGGCGTTCTGGGCAAGACTGGGGAGGTTCCCGAGAACGGGCCATCCCGGCGGGCCCGGCGGAAGATTCCCTCTCCCTCTCCGTACTGTTGTTTTGAACCACGAAAATAATGTTATAGACGTGAGGAACGCTACAACAGCGATCAGCACTGCTGTGATGTTGTGGCCTGTCAACACTGCTTGAGCTATAGACACGAGAAACGCCATGACAGCCGGTTTAATACAAGCCTGACCTACTAACGTTACGGCTTGTGTAAGACTACTATGGAGATCGCAGTGCGCAGTGGGATTCAATTTCCACCTCATAGCTGTGCGCGCTTTGACGTCACCACGAGGGCGGCAGTATTAAACATGAAGTAGTACCGCTGATAGAATTTATATTGAAAAGTTGCTATATTGGAGACAGGAAAGTTGTTTCTATGTACAAGATATGGTTAAACAGTTTTACATGTTCCAGTATCTATTTCGGCCCTAGCTGTTCGTATTCCACGGTCGATATGGGATCTTCTGGATCTACCAACGAGCTGCCTTTCCACCACTATCAATCGTTAAGTGACTAAACCCCAAAATAAACATGCACTCTACCGGGCTATTAAAGAAATCAAGATTTAATACAAATCTGACTCCAGCATGCAAAGTTACCTATATATAACTTTACCATATAGATTTTAGGCTAAGATCCACTTTATGTAAAATGTGATTTTTTTTAAAGTGTTCATGCACGCGCACTAGAAATAGAAAATGTCAGATAAAAAAAAAAAAACTACCCGTTGACGAGAAAACATCTAAATACTTTACAGTGGAAGATGAACAACATTTGTCAATGCTCACAATACAGTTCGGAAAGAAGTAAATCATTCATAGAAATCTGCAAAACCCTTTTTTCAAGCTTTTCACATATTAACGACCAACAAAAACAATTTTCTAGTCATCTAACCCATTTATCTACGAAAATGTTGGACAATTCATTGTATTCCACTGTTTCACGGAATTATTCAGATGGAAAACGATTTTGAACAGATGTCATGCCCCTTTATTAATTTATTTTCATTCTTTGTTAAAAGTATACGATTCTGTATGCTACTGCTTTACTTTGCATATTGCAATTCGCCTCCGGCCATGATTTAAAAAAAAATGGACAGAGTATCGTACTAATATCCTTTATGACTTCCGTTTGTCTCAATCGCTGTTGCATGCCAAAAACATTATTAGGTACTAGTAGTTGATAAACATAATAAGCAAATTGAGAAAAGTACACAAATATTCCCCCTCAACCAAACGCATTATATTTCCTTTGGCCCTACTCCACCCCTCTCAAATGGTACAGCCTTAAGAGTTTGTAGGGCAAAGTTCACCTTAATTCAGCGGACGACAGAAACATTGCAGGTAAGAAGTACATTGCAGGCGTAGTCGTGAAACATCACAGAGAAGGTTGGTGCTAGACTTTCTTGGGCTGGGTGCTTAAGCGGACAATTGAAATTGTAATGTTGGTTTACGGACATGAGTATTTAGGCCGGACCGACCTACATGTACCGTTATATTTGTTTGACCCATAGTCAGAGAGACCCATAGTCGACACCAGAAATGGACGTACCGGCCAGGCCTACTCCAAGTTTTACAACGCCCGGTTCGATGACTAAGCAAAACACACAATCCATTAGGCATCACATACATTACAAATCATTGTTTTTAGTCCTCTCTTGCTTGGTATGATTGTGATATAACACTAGTGACAGCATCAGAAAAGAGATTTGGCATGTTATGCCTTGTCTATCCCTTCAAAATAACTGAAACATTGTCGTTACACTAACACAGTGTAAGTACATGTAGTGCAAAAAAAAGGTAAGTTCGGAAAATGAATTCTTGTTGACCTGTCTGAGATAGATGTAGTATGTTGTGATAATGTCACAGTGATAATGTATAATTGCCCCATACGTACTAGGTCCCAGTGAGGCACCAGACAGGTACCAAACATGATGTCAGACTACCTGAGTGGTGACTTGGTGGACTTTGTCTCTTCCCATCAACATCTCATTCTCACAGGGGTTGCAGCAGGTAAGCAGGGGCGTATGTGAGTGGAGGGGTGGGGGTGCTTAGCAAATACTTAACACTAAGTTCAGGACGACTACCAATATGTTATCTAGGTAAAATTTGACGACTTCACTATTTACAATTGACTGAAAATAGCTTGTGTGCTCCTTATGAAAAGGAGGCATGCAGGCCCATTTAAAACATTGTCAATCAATGAAAAGATTTTGAACACTTAACGTTAATTGTCTTTATTGCTGAATTATTACATACATTCACTGCATTCCCTGGGGTTCTCTTATTGATACGAGATCCATTCAAACTATATTGTACCTGCATGTAAGTTATAACGTTACAGTCGTACAATGTATGTCATCGCGCATCAAGAAAAGAGCTATTAACATTGTTTCTAGCCTACAGGAAAAAAGTAAATGTAGAAGAAAACTGTAAGTTGAATTGCTACTGACATTATGATGTAATACAGGAGTGGCCTTCTATGCCGCCCGGAAGTACTTTGGCGGGGGCGGGTGTTACAGCACAGCCAGGCTGGAGGGGAAGACTGCCATCATCACAGGTTCTAATACAGGACTGGGCAAGGAGACGGCACGCGATCTGGCCAGGAGAGGTATACATTATCACTTATTGTAATCTTAGACCATATATAGATGCAAACACTTAATGCTGTTGATAAATCCACCACCATAGTTGAACACATATTTGACAAATCATAGCATAACATGTACATGTTTTTTAAGCTGGAAGATGTCCTATGGCTAATGACTCAAGTAACTGACCAGGCTGAACTGACATTTACTTTCTGAATCTTAAAGAGTAAAAAGATGCAAGGTCACTTAAAGTGTATAAACTTTAAGATATAATGTTACATTGCTCTGCGCCACTATGTGATAGTTGTGTTAGTCAAGTAGTGACATCACTGTTGTGTGACGTCAGTGTCAAGGGTCACGTGGTCCCTCTCTTCATTCATGGTGTGATTGTACATGCACATGTGTGTGATTGTACATGCACATGTGTGTGAATAAAGCTCTCTTTCAATCGAGTTGCATCGTGCCTCTAAGTCTCTCATCAGCACCTTCCTGCATCAATGTTGGTGCTGCATACTTGAACTGAAATGTAAGTAAGAAACACCAATATGGCAGACAGCCATCATGGACGTTGCACTTTTTGTCACACAATCCATTGTTATGAAAAAGAACTTTTTGACTGACTTGAAAAGTGAGATCATCTGTGTGAAATTCTTTTGTGTTTAATAGTGTTGTGAGAAACAACAGACATTATAATTAGCTGTCATGTTGTAGTGACATTTCCTTGCATTGAAATCAAACTAACAGGTGAGTGCTGCCATTTCAGGTGCCCGGGTGATCCTTGCCTGTAGAGATGTGACCAAAGCTGAGGCTGCTGCGGAAGACATTCGCAAGACTACCGGAAACGGAAACGTTTTGGTGCGTAAACTGGACCTGGCTTCTCTGGCCTCAGTCAGGGAGTTTGCAGCAGGAATTAACGACAATGAAACCCGCCTGGACCTTCTCATCAACAATGCAGGTACTGAGCTGACATGTTTCCTCCTTGCAAATGGTGGTACAAAGTTTAATCTATTGGTGTGTTTGTTTGTTTGCCATGGTGTGCATCCGCAGTGATGTTGCAGAGTTGTAGGATGTTTGGCAGACATGGTGCAAGATACCTGGAGAATTAAAAGATTTGGCTCAGGTCCAATGGTGTTCAGACTCATGGCTATGACCAACACAGTGATGTCAGGCTGCCAGAGGTATCCCGTTTAGGTACTGCACCTTTCCTTGTGTGCAAAGACAGTTAAGTGGCATGGCTTCTTGACCTGTTATCTGTATCATGGGTGATGATTGTTTACTTGTTTCCAATAACAGGTGATGATTTTGTTTACTTGTTTCCAATAATAGCTTGTAGCATGAAAAGGAAAGGTGTAATAGGTAACATACAGATGTTTCATACACCTCGCAGGGATCATGATGTGCCCCCAGTGGAAGACAGAAGACGGTTTTGAGATGCAGTTTGGCACGAACCACCTGGGTCACTTCCTCCTCACCAACCTGCTGCTGGACAAGCTCAAGACGTCCGCCCCCAGCCGGGTCGTGACTGTGTCTTCGATGGGGCATCAGTTTATCAAGAAGATGCATTTTGATGACCTGAACATGGAAAATAACTACAACTCCATGGATGCATACAGTCAGAGCAAGCTGGCCAACATACTCTTCACTAGGGAGTTGGCAACGAGACTAGAAGGTGAACTGAAACTATCATTATATTTTTAAAGATTAATCCATACCACTGTTGTTTAAGAAGAAACAAACCTCCTCTGGTGACCTACTGTTATTTGCTTTGTTCCTTTTTTCCATCCAGTGAACCTTGAAATATTTGCAGTGGTTTTAGTTTTATCTGTTTCCATTGTACTACTTCTGTACCCCAGACTTGTTTCAGACACATGTGCTTAAAAATCTCCTTCCCTATCATTGTAAAATAAAGTCCTTGCAGAATGATTCACGAAATTTGGTCACAAAGTCTATTATTAAACATTCATCTTGCTACATTAATGCACAATGTGCTTCCTACAGCCAAAAGTAATCATCAAACCATGTAAGGCACTTTAGAAAAGTATATAAATAATAATTGACAGATGTGATCATTCTTCAACATGTAGGGACAGGAGTGACCTGTTATTCTGTCCATCCGGGTGGTGTGCGAACAGAGCTAGGCAGATACATGACCGACACCTACGGACTATGGCTGATCCTGTTACGGCCAATCATCTCACCACTTATGTACGTCGTCGGAAAGAGTAGCGTGCAGGGTGCACAGACCTCCCTCCACTGTGCACTTCAGGAGGGCCTGGAGTCCAAGTCTGGTCTGTACTTCAGGTGAGAAGGTCACACCTTGTTTAGGGCCTCTCAGCAACTTTGGAGTTGTGGAGTCTTTTTTTGGCAACACCACAGAGGCAGAGCCTTCTTTTTTCTGTGTTGGTGATACTATTATTCTTATTGGATAGTTTTTCTTTCTGAAACCGTATCTGTATCCGGCACTCGCTCACTCACTCACTATCCTTTGTTTGATTATACTGCTGCTGGGGTCCCTGACGTAGGGGCAGGCAGCAGTCGGCTAGTCTTCACACTTCGCTTCCATTTGGCTCTGTCCAGTTGGTCGACCCCTGTCAGGCAGCACACCTTCAAGTCCCTCCTGACACACTCCCTCCAGGTTTTTCTGGGTCTACATTGTACCACGACCTCTGTTGCTAGTCACTTTCAGTTTGGTGATCTTATTAATGCGGTCTTTCGATCGACCACGTGTCTGGTATATGTCTCTGTATGCTACATGTCAAAATGATTCCCTTTTTTCGTTCCCTTGACAGCGATTGTGCGGAGAAAGACCCGAGTCCAGCGGGCCAGGACGTTGAGGCGGCCAAGAGACTGTGGGAGGTCAGCGAGGAGATGGTGGGACTCAAACAGTAATAACAACTGAGAATGTTAAAATGACAGAGGACAATTGTACTTTTAGGAATACTGTAATTCTATTTCCAAATTTCAGGTGGGCCAGTCTGATGGTTTATGTTAGGCTGAGACAAATCCTAAGAGTAGGTCATGGGAAAATGCTAAATGAAACTAAAGGGAGACAGGGACAAAATGTTTCCTCACAGTACCATAACATATGGTACAAGTATATTACATGTACCTGTAACATTACATGTAGCTTGTGATGTCTAACATAACAGCCTCTTCTCATTATACAAGTAGTGCACTGGGGGAAAGGGTATCGGATGTAGCCATATCCGAGCAGGGATATTTGCGTATTTGTAACAAATGCTAGCGAATGCAAACGGATTCGAGTTGGATCCCTAAAATATCCGAAATTTGGATTTTTGGGATCCGGAATGAAAAGACTCAAAAATATCCCAAAATGGGATTTTCCACGGATGCGAAGTCGTTTTTTTAGGGATTTCTTTGAATACATGGAATGATCGGATCGCAAAGAATCCCCAAACGGTCTTTCCCTCGGATGCGAAGTCGTTTTTCAAAGGATTTTTTCAAATACCTGGAATGAACGGGTCCCAAAACGGCTTTGCCGCGGATGCGAAGTCGTTTTTATAGGCTTTTCCTCGTATATTTGTCATGGTCGGATCCTGAAGAATCCGAAATTTGCCGTTGATGCGAAGTCGTTTTTATAGGATTTTCCTCGTATATTTGGCATGGTCGGATCCTAAGAAATCCCAAGGCGGCATTTGCCGCGGATGCGAAGTCGTTTATTTGGGATTTCTTCGTATGATCAGATCATAAAGAATCTAAAACGGGATTTTCTGCAGATACAAAGTCACTTTAATGAATTTTCCGCACATTTGACAAATCACAATATCACGTGTGCCCAATTACTTTCTTATAAAAGGCTAACACGATTCGAAATGGAAAAGAATGCACAGAATAATCTTATTCTAAACCAGTCCTGCGAAGAACTAAACGACGTAATGTCATCGAGGCCGAATCCTGTCTGCCACATGATACGTATTCAGATACAATATTGCAACAAGAATGGGTTATACCAGGTATGTACAGAGAGTCCCTGTTATCTAATTATGTTAAGGGAAAGTTGAATCCTTTAACCGCCAATATCACATGACTTCTTATACTTCCAAATAGAATATAGGATCAAACGTGAATACAATTTGAGTTTTATGTAAAGCTGACATGGGAGTCTGTGGCTAATCTTGCTTCTACGAATATCTGTTTCTATTACAAATCATAGTCTTCGCGATGTCCAACTCTAAGGAATTTCCACATCCGGCTACAGGATACAGATAGTGAATCCAGCTTGTAAATTACAACTAACATGACTTATAGTATCAGTATGTACAGCTTCTCGCAACAGCACAAAGTCTCCTTTCTACTAGTGACAGTGCTTCGCTTCTTTTCAGGCTAGTTACGCCCTGATCCCTCCCAGCTCAATTCCTTCTGTGCCCTTCCTGTAGTCCAGTGTTCTCCCAGCTGTTGACACGGCCAGAGAATGTCGACCCGCCTTCTGAAAAAGAGAAAGAATAATCCCATCAAATTTTGAGATAGGCTAAAGCATCCATGTTTGATGGATGCGTCCGTCAAAGTAATTAGGATGTATATGAAAAGAAATGGTGATTGGCTTGTTATACAACAGGAACAAATGCATTTGATTGTGGTATCGCCATTATCACCGTTACATTCCGCATTATCATACCAAAAAAGTCCCCCGGGAGGGCGCGGCAGAAACAGTCTAGCGTTGCATAATTAGTGACAAGGTGTGATCTGCTTCCCCGGCCGGACTTTGCATTGTGTACGAGACGTCGCATGTAAACAAACACGTAAACACCGTTGGAACAGAATGTTCCTATGCGAATAAATGCCAGGCTTGAGACAAACATATGCGTATACAAGTACTGTTTTGATGATGATTCAAATTTTTCCCAAATAAGTCAACAGTTACTCAGCAAGTATCATGCTTGTGACTTGTGTTTTGTAAGGCTCCGTTATGTCGTTTTCTGATAAGTTTCTGTTCAGCCCAAGCATACCAAAAGCGCTACTAACTACTAGCCAACAAGGAATGTAGTCACAAAGACAAATTCAAAGCGGGTATTGTTTGGAAACAATCATTGTATAAAACATACCTCGCCGTGAGATCCGCAGGACAGTGATGTAAAATAGCCCCAGGACGCCGAACTACAAAACAGGGCTGGCTGTTTCAGTCCCTCGATCGCCGTCCCGTCCGTCGACTGCCACTTGAGTTTGGTCACCGCCTCAACATCACCCTACTACAGAAGTTCACACACGTGTGTACAAATCCATATCCCGAGTTCAACGTTTCAAAACTCAAAGTTTGAGGTACAAAAAGATTGCGGTCCTCACGGACAACGCTGACTATCTCCGCTTTATTTTCAAACTGACTGATGTGCAGTCTGATTGGTCAGAGAGACAACGATTGGATTACCCACAATACACCGCCCCAATGTACGGATGCAAAAAAATACAGAGTCGCATATTTAAGATATCCCAAGATTACCAACAATGCACTGCTCCAATGGAATCCCCTCCACTGGAGCAATCCACTGGAGCAGTGCATTGTTGGTAATCTTGCCACGAATGCAGAAAAAAACCATTTCGCATCCTTACGAATCCGAGTATCTTGGTATCTAGCGTAACGTGGATTGTCTCACTTGTATTGACGTTACAAACTGTGGTGTCCGAGGTACAAAAAGGGGGAAAGATATGACCAATCTAAAAATGATATTTTGCGCAAAAACAAGAGTGCTAGCCACGCATACGTAAAAAGTAAGAATCCATACGGATGCTGTATTGGCATCCGCCAAGTACGTAAGCATACGAATTCCGTGTTTGCATCGATACGACAGCGAGTGACGAATACCAACAAATGCGTTTCGGATGTGTATGGGATCCGTGATTTTTGGTAATCTTAGGAATCCGTTAGCATCCGTTAGGATGTTGCAAATTCGTATACGTCTGCATCTGAAGAGTTTTTGCTGATAAACAAGAATCCTGACCTCGTATGCTTTTGTTTACATTAAAAGTAAGTATCAATACGAATGCACTGTTTGAATCCGCTAGTGACTTATGGATACCAACGAATGCGTTACGTATGTGTATAGGGTCCGTAATTTAGGAAGTATCCATACGGATGTAGTGTTAGCATCCGTCGTGAATTACGTAAGTATACGGGTTTCTTGTTTGTATCCACCGCGGGTTACGGATACCTACGAATGCGTTGCGGATGCAAGTGGGATCCGTCATTTTTTGGGATCCGTGATTGATTTTGGGATACGTCAGCATTTGTCAGCATCCGTCAGCATCCGTCAGGTGTTGCAAATTGGAGTCCGTCAGCATACGTCTACATATTAGGTCTTTTCGTCTAGTGGTGGTGTTTCATTTAGGAAAAACTTCTCATTTGCAGTGAACTTCTCTACCATTTATGCAAGAGACAACCATAATCCTTGGGTAACTGACATCTATCTCACTTCAACCACCTCTCGATAAGACAGCCAGAGCAGCATAGTTCTCCCGTAGAACTTTACTGTGCCTGTCAGTGTCTCTATGTAATCAATGCAGTTCCTATAGGGAGTTATGCTGCTTCCGTGTCGTTGACAATGGTGATTGCAATGTCATCTAACCATTGTACAATATACCAGCTGTGAGCCTTCCTTGCAGTTTTTTAGTTACCATTTAGCAGATACTGGGAGAAAATAACAGATTAAGTGTGTTGATTAAAAGTGTATGACAGATGATAAGTATGAAAAGATTTAGATTGTGATTATCTTAAAGAAGTCATCTTTTTCTCAATATAATAATGGATTATTTATCGAGAATGTGAGCAAAAGTTTGCAAATGGGCAAATGTGAGAAAAATTGTGTTACATGATTTTAATACTATTTGGCAGATACAGTGAAATATTGCATTATCACATGTATCAGTGATGCAAAGTATTTGGACATGATTTCTTATACTGTGTAAAAATGCAACCACAAATAGATTTACATATGTAAAATATTGCACTTGGTCATTTCATTATTTTTCTTTCAATGAATTAAAAAAGGAAAACTCAAACTGCCAATAAACAAGTTGATTATTAGTAAGTATCCACAAATGCAGGATATATTTAATTTAGAGCATCCTTGGTCTAACGTGTGATGAATTCTTTGATACTGTTTGTTGACTACTTTGCGAGCCCCTGGTCCCGCCCTACTGTGATCGCAGTTGGAGAAAATAACAGATGAAGTGTGCTGATTAAAAGTGTATGACAGATGATAAGTAATCTATGAAAAGGTTTAGATTGTGATTATCTTTAAGAAGTCTGATATTTTTCTCAATATAATAATGGACTATTTATCGGGACTGTGACCATAAGTTGGAAAAATTGTGTTACCTGATTTTAATATTAATTGGCAGATACAATGAAATGTTGCAATATCACATGTATCAGTGATACAAAGTATCTGGACATGATTTCTTACACTGTGTAAAAATGCAACCACAAATAGATTCAGGTTCAACCGTTCCTTTGGATGCATGGTTGGATCGGTCAATTTAACCAAACCCTTCTAATAGCCCTGCTATACGCCTGATTACGTAATTGAGTCAGCCTGGTCGACCTGTCTAAGGTGCTGTGTGCAGATAGCAATTTGCTGCTGCAGCCGTGGATCGTGGGTTCGAACCCCACTTGTTACAATTTTTTCTCTTTGTTAGAAAAATGTCATGTAATGTTTTTTTAATAGAAGACAGACCAATTCAGTAATTCGACGTTTAAAAACTCTTTTTCATGTGATTTTGTTTAACATCCAGGTTTTTTCTAAAATACGCACCGGCCAGCTTTTTTCAGAAGCTTTCTTGTTTAATTAAACTGTAGTAGAAACCAAGCCGGGGGCACCATCTTTCTCCAATGATTACTTTTTTTGTGTCTTTTCTAAAGACCAAGACGCCTCAACAAAGCTAAGCAAAAGGTGTGTGGAAAGTTTAAAGTTGAGGTATTGAGTTTAGGACAAAAAATGGAGAATGAATCATCAAGTGTAAGTAGGTCTTTTATTGATACCATATCAGGTACTATTTCCTGTTACAGTGGCTGTCAAATAAAACTCTTGACAACAGTCAAACTTTACACAAATACGTAGCCACGTACCGTACAAGGTTATTCATGTCAGACACCATTATTACTCCAGCTGAAGTTTTCCTCCATAGCAAAATACAAAAACACAGTCAAGTTTTTTTGCCTGACATTGAGTATAAAACAAACTGTTGTTGCATTGTTAAGATTACTGTTATGATATCTCTACTATATCTTAGGTACAACACAATGGCTTTAGTAGTAAATTTCACTGTGAGAAACAACATAGAATTACGGTAACAAACGTACTGGGGAAAACTCATATCTACGTTAAGTTTGGGACACGGTAGTACCAATAAACTCTATCTTCACAGAAACATTGGGCTGACAATGTTAAATACATAAAGCTTCCCCTGCTTTTCACGATATTTACAGAGTTCAACGTTGGCATGGGAATATTCAGCTGACAGATGCTGCAGTACAGAGAGCAGCCCTCAAAATTACATTGTTGAATGATCGTCTGACTGTGTGTCGTGCTTAGCTACAAGAAGTGCTTAATACATTCGGAGCACCAGTGCACAGTCTGATCTTCTAACACATGATCTAACCACTCAGCATGGCAGTGAAAGAGCAAAAATTAAAAATAACAAAAAAGGCAAAAAAATTACGCAACACATGATTCCAGCTACTATGGTTGGTTCACAACTTGGTACACAAAACTTGGAAGCTTTTTTCCAAAATAATAACTTGTCTTTCACTGCCGGCATGAAAATATACACAAACAAATATCTACTTGTCATGGACAGGCCAAAGGGTCAGCAAAAAATATATATATATATTTATATAACTCTCACAGAGAAAACTCATACTTCATTACAGTATTAGCCACAGTACATCTTTAGTTACAATTTAATTGACTTCAGTAGGGTTACTGTTTTTTCTCTTTTCTTCTTCTTCATTAACTTAAACAACAAGTTTGGACTACAGCAATATGTATAAAACACTGCAAAGCCAAATCCACGGTCTATATCAATCACTGCATAGACAGTGTTACCCTCATATTGGAGAGGGGAACACCTCTCTAGTAGCCTCCCAGCAATGCCTCTGGTCCCTCAATATATACACACACTTTGACAACAGTAGACATCAATGCTGGGGGGAGGGGGGCGGTTGGATTTCAAACTTCCTGATGCACTTCATGAAATTTGCACAGTAGTTTGTGTGTTTTATTATTACCCAGGGCTTTCCTCTGTACAAAGATATTGCTGAGCCAAAAATTAACCACTGCTAAATATTTGCACAAAACAAAGATTCTGTATGTGAATAATGAAGGTGGTCGAAGGGACCACAAATGAGAAGTTCACTCCACAATCTCTCCTCTGTTCTTAAATTTACAAAACTGCTGGTTACATGTATATCAGACCCTACCAGCACTTTCAATACTTGTACTAAGTTAGGGGGAGTTATGTTAAATTAACAGTAAAAACCAAAGAAGATTTCATATACATCCAACAGCAGTTTCTTGAATTGGTACATTGGGGGTAAGGGGGACTGAATTTGTTTTCCTTTTGTCATGAAGTACTGCCAACTTTGCTGATTTTCAGTGTTCTTCTAATTACACAAGAGTAGAAATGTTATCACTGAAGATTCTATCCATCCCATCTCTTCTCTGCCCTGGCGAGTCGTTCTTTAGCGTGTCAGGTTGACTCTTCAACAAGCCTGTAGAAAGGAAAGAAAAATATCTTTAATACTGTAATATGATGCAACTTGTTCTTTGATCTATCTTTCACAACTAACAAAATCATCTAGTACTTCAGATTTACCAAGTCTTATATTTCCTTCATTATACTGCAGCTATACATCGCATTTAGTTTCTATATACAAATGTAAATGTAATTGTGAACTTACATGCTTGTTCTCGAAAGCTATAGGGTTAGCCTGTACATAACCCCCATCACTGCTCCCATCCCTGCCGGAGCTGCCGTTGCGTAAGCTCCCCTGGTTGCTCGGCGTACGCTCCCTCCGTCTCCCCGTGGAGCCTCTGGATGACGTGCTGTTCGGGCTCATCGGTGGCGTGTTGGTGCCCGCGGTGGTCGTTCCACGACCGTACGACGACAACTCATCTGCAAAGAGTACCAGAAATGTTTACACCTGCGTACTTCCGCCACATGTGCCATGTTACACAAAGGAAGTTATGAATGCTAACACCTGCATAAAGCTAAACTGCATGAAGCCGTGCTTGCCTACAGAGAAAGCAACACCACGGCACTGTCACACACAGCCACTACCAAACTAAAGCAAATCAAAGCAGCAAAACGACCCTGTTAGTGCGCTGGCTCGCCTGATAGCTATGCCCTACGTCTGCAGCTACAACTTTTTGCATTCTCATGCCTGGTTAGGACTACACAGGACCACTACACATGCCCAACACACCTCTATAGACGTTTCTCGGAGAGAGCTGCCCTCCCCACTCGTGGTGGTGGGGACTGGTATAGTAGAGCTCTGATTGGAGGAAAGGAAAGTTGGGGTGATCAGATCCAATTCACCTGCCACCTTAATACAACTTTCGTGCTGAAGCAAATGCACACTATGCATGCTTGAAAAAGTGCTTGGTGTCATTAACAAGGGAAACTGACTCACAAGAGCATTTCCATATTAGGAACCAAACTTTATGTTGTACCATTCCTGCAAGTGCCTACAATGTGTACATTTTGCGGTAGAATTGTGAGGTCACGCCAAACAAAATGTTGTTACTTTAGAGGTTTAGCTGTTCATATTTCCGCAAAGACAACAGTTTTGTCACTAGCAGGTATGGTTAGTGATAGTTGAAACAGAATTGTGAAGTACCTTCTGGCTCTTGCCGCTGCCTCCTGTTGGGTGCGGGCTTGCGGCTGACGTCCGGTCGTGTTTTAGGCCGGGAAGACTGCTCAGACTCTGACGAGGGCGCAATATCTCCACCTACATGTGTGTCAAAACATATGGTCAGTCTACAGTCTTTCTTAGAGGAAATGCTGTCTCCCCCCTCAATCCCAGTCAGTACATTGTAGCTTGTCTAGCCTGCTTCATTTGTCATCTCTGCGTTTCATGAAAAATGTAAACTGTGTCTAAATGATGAGCTCCTATACTACTTGAGGGTTTGTGATGTTTTTCAAATTCACGTTTGAAACAATTCTGCAGTGCATGAGTAATACATGGGAAATATGCCGTGAATTTGCGGTGGAAAGGCCATCATGAAAAACCCTGAATGTTTCAAGATTTACAGTACTGAGAAGCCCTCTGACCTATGTTTAGTGAGGGCCCGTCAGAGTCAGATCTGGACTGGTCCTGTCTCCTCCTGTGACTAGGCGGGTGTGGACGGGGCTTCTGGGCCAGGGCTGCGCTCGCATTGCTATCTGTACTGAAGGGGCTGCCCGACCTCTTGTGTCGAAGGGCTCCCGGGAACTGCTTTTTACCTGGCACAAGATATCAGACTCGATTATTGCATGGACAGCCACACTATAGTCAATGTAAATTTGAATCAAAGATACATCACACAAGTAAGTACAAGATCAAAGCAACAGTTCACTAGCCTGGTATGAGAACTGGTGTGATCAGAAGTGTCAGGCCCAGTATGGCAGTAAGCAGTGGACATCCAAATATTTGTAACTACCCAGGTGGACTCAATGCTGTATATAAACCTAATTGTACATGGTTCTCTTGCATTTTCAATCAATCATGTCTAAAGCTATGAACATCACTAACTACACGACTACTTTTACAATGAATGGAGCTAACAGCTGATACCACACTTGTAGCCAGAAATTAAACATATCTGATATTCCAAATTGCTTCTGTTTTTCCAAATTTGAAGTGACCAGTGTTAACTTGTCTTTAAAAGATGTATGACTAACCTGCATTAGGATCGGAGACAACAGAACCCTGCACTGTAAGCCCTGCACTCTCTGCAGCCGCCGCTACTGCACTGGCAAAGTCTGCGTCCGTGAAGAAGGACCCGTCCGACGACTCTGCAGCGCTGGACCTGTTGCTGGCTGACGTCACGCTGTCGTTGTCATCAGTAGCCGAGGCCCATCCAGCAATCATCGAGTCTATATAGTACATGGACAACAAGAAGTGTTAACAGCAATCAGTGTAAGTTTTAACGTGTATATTTCTACTTATAGATCAGACCAGTGTGTGATCACGATTTATCGTGGCATCTGACCCAATGGGAAACTGGCTGAAAACTAGGATTCATGCCCATGTTTTCCGATGCAATTTTTGCTTTGCAAGCAGGACTGATATTGCAAGCTTACATGTGATGACAGTGCAGACAGTTGTCTTCTTTTTTGCACTGGCCAGCATTGCATCTGCCTACATGCCAAGACGTTCTGGCCATGCACAACAGAGCAGACCTATCTCTCAAGCAGTGCAATTCTCAGGCACGGCGGTCTACCTGAGTATCTTCTGCCATTCTCTCGCGGAGGCTTCAGACTTTTGGGCTTACTCCTGCGATTTCTTTCCATGTTTTCCCACGAGTCCAAAAGTTTTTGGAATTGTAAGTAATAGAGGAGAAAGTCATTATCGGGACCATCAAGGGCATCAAATTCAGATGGTTCCAGACTGTCAATAGCTTCAACTTCTGATGTATCAAAACCATCAAAGTCGGTGTCCAATGCATCTACATCTGCTTGGTCAAGGAGATCTAGGGAACACAGTGGACAGGGGAGGGAAGACAGGCCAAACAAAAGTTAGACATGGGAGGAACAGAAACAAAGAACTCAAGAGCAGAACAAAGGAGTTTAAACTTAAAGGTCTCAAACAAAGGAGTACAGAGAGCAAGCAAAACAAGTCGATACTTCAAGTCACAAATTTTGAGGTGGCCATTAAACCAAATGTACTTAATTTTTTCACTATATTTGTTCCTTTTAGAATGTTGTAATTGCAACCATTCAAGGCTGTAAGGAGAATGACATGACAAATGCTTTTGATGGCCAGATCAAGGTTTGTGTCTTTTCCTACAACCAAAAAAAGATGGGAGTCTTTCACTGTAAAAGATAGACAACTAAAAATACTTTCATATAGTTTAATTTGTAAGTACAGAAAACAGAAAGCAGCATAATGACAGAATGGGGATAGGCTGACAGATGAGATTAATGCGTGAGTTTTTGAAAATACAACAGTTGCCAGTATGACTGGCAGTAGCAGTTGATTTTGCATGTGTGTGTGTGAGTGATTGCATTTAGTACTGTTAGCTTGCCACTTCACAAACACCTAGGTCAGAAAGCGAATGATACCACACCTCTATTACCTGTGACGCTGCTTTCCAGATCTCCCATGCTGGAAGCAGGCGTCTGTTCCCCCAGGTGGCGTTCCCTGTCGTAGTCACGGTTCTCGAAGTCCTCGTCCCTCACGCTGGTGTCCGCGTCCGACGGAGCGTCCAGGTAGCCGTACCCCGGCAGCTCGATTCTCAGCCCCGGCCCCTGCCCCGTATCCTCCAGGTGCGCCGGCAGGCACGGTAACGTCACGTCGGTGTTGGGGGAATCTGGGGTGGGTCTGTGATCGGGGGAGGGAGGTACATTTACAGTTCGTTTCGGAGGGGTGGGGCCACGCTCCTCAGGGGAAGACAAGTCTGAGTTGTTGTGTCGATATGTGCGAGCTGGTGGGGTGGGTCCACGGTCACTGCTGGACTTGTCACTCAGATGGCTGGGAGAGGTGGTGCAGGGAGGTCTCTTTGATGACCTAAAGGGCACATTGTTTCCATGGTATATGAATTTGGGGCAAGCTTTTTTTCCACTCCCACAGATGCGTGGAGTGTGGATATGCCAACCGTGGCCAGTTGGGAAAATAGTGTTGGTATTCTTGGTAATATTGGGCTAGACACGTCTGTCGAGTAATTTTCACAACCTTAAAAATACCAAAGGGGAAAAGAAAGCGTACAGGAAGGAAAGCACTTTCTCTTTTGGCCCAAGGGAGGGTAGAAATGAAACTCAATTGATGTAACAAAAACAGGGACTTGTCAGGTCACCCCACTTTACACAGAAAGTGAATAATAATGAAAAACAAAACAAAACCCAGTAATATCTTAACATACTATTTGGCGGGATAATATACATGTACATGTGCCAGTACAATGTTTCTTACACTACAAAAGGTCCTACAGTATGATTAGAGGTAGACCCTGCTCACCTGTCACTCCTGTGTGAGGAGGAGTAGGGAGATCTGGGCGGGGTACCGGGAGGGGAGTCCACCTCGCTGGGTGGTGGATGTTCCGGGGGAGGGGGCAGCAGGTCTGCCCAGTTCAGCGGGGGCCCCGCCTGCTTGGCTGCCGAGGGCGGCGGCTTGTTCTGTGCTCTCCTCCGCCGACGGGAGGAGTCATCTATGCGTGAAAGCAAAAAAGATGAGATAACAGCGAAATTTAAAGATGCACAATTTAATGTGTGAAATAGACTCATGCGCACTGTTCATCATGCTTCGACTTTTAGGACAAAGATGGGCAAGAATGTAGTTCCCACCTGTGGCTGACCCATCACTGTAAGGGCTTCTGGGCCTGTTGTCATACATGGGGTTACTCAGAGAGGTGGACATCTGACTGCCTTCCGAGTTCTCCTGGGGATACATGTCTGAGGAAACAAACAAAAAAGAAAACTTTGTCAAAATGTTACAGTTAGAAGTGAAGTAGCATATGAGCATGATCATGTGCAAAACAACAAGTAGCTTTGCTGAATGTGTAATTCTAATCATACAATGGATAGAAAATCTAAAGATGTTACACCCTGGGTTTATACTAAGGGGTAGCAAAGGTGTAAAGTAAGAAGGTTTGACAATCATGTATGATGCTGGACACTACTAGTACTGGTAACTATGAGAAAGGGCTATAAGGACAACTCACCATTGTTGACTTTGTGGTCAGGTGTGTACGCATCCGGCGTCCTCCTCCCGTTCTTCCTCTTCCCCCGCGTGAAGGTCGGCATCCACTTCTCGCTCCCGTTCTCAGACACCGACTTCTCCAGGTTCAGGTTCTCGTTCAGGTTGGTGTCGACCACGGAGGTGGAGGCGTAGGGGGCCGGGGAGCCCAGGTGGTTCATGTTCTGCTGCTTGGTCAGGAAGGTCTTGAGATGGGGCTGGTTTCCAACCTCGGCATATTCCGGGAGGCTGAGGGAGAAAAAATGCAAATTTTATAGTTTTGCACTATAGAAGCAAGATACTCCCTTTGGTTCCAGATACAGATGCACTACTTTGATGAAGGATGCAGTATGGATCTGTAAATCTGGTCCAGTCATGAACAGTGCTGAAGGGGGATATTGATAAGTCAGCCACATTCGGTATTGCATTCTTCACACTGCAGCAGCGACACCTAGCTGAAGTGCAAAGTAATGCAGTTCAGCATCATCCTGATGTAGGCGACAGACCAAAACTGAAAACACTTCTGTAATCTAAGAACTTTGTTATCCACAGCTTGTTGTCTGTTTTCGGGCAAACTTTTCAGACCATAACACTACTATTGGCAACACTTTTTTAAGTATCAGTTATGGGACTGGTCTCAAACCATTCAAACAATATTGGTAACATATCCATTGAAAGTAGTCCATCACCAGTAATGCCATCCCAGTAATACCCCTCTCCCGCTAGAGGGTTAATTAGGCTGCAATGTTGGACCAATTCTGGATGTAATGGTCTGCATAGATCGATGCATATCATCTGGAAACATTGAAGTATGTGCAATTTGTGCCTTGGCCTTTAATGGTCGATCAATATCAATGATAAATCTTTGCCAAGACCTATTCACAGGTCTCCATTCAAACTTTCCAAATCCTAACAAGAACAAAAAAAAAACCTCAATAGAATCATCACTATGTACAAAAATGGATGGCCACAGGTTCAACTTCCAATGTTGCAAGTGCAGCATATAGCATGACTGTAACCAAATCCTTTTATTGCTTTTGAGTGTAACCAAAAAGAATCAGCTACCACATGCAGTAAAAATGATGGAATGCGGTATGCAGTGGACAGCCCCTAGGTAGACAGAACAAGGTGACCCGACTGCCCAAAAGGGTTACTTACCATGAATCATTCTGACGTTATTGACTGGCCTGAAAGCTGCAATTTTTGGCAGGATCAATGTTTAATCACCGGGCGGCCTGGGTGCCATTGCTCACCCATCTGACCCCACTGTTCCCCCCAATGGTTATTGATCAATGCGACCTGTCCTAGGGACAACTACACTAGTACTGGGCTTTGCAGCAAAGCCTGGCACAGTGCTGAACAAGTGTCTTAACATGAACAATGAGATTCAGCAGCCACAAATAAGTGTACCAGAGGATTTTGTGTTGAGAGCAGGTCTTTTTTAGGTTGTCGTTCAGGTCCAATTTTGAGGGATATGACAATCAATATTATGTCAATGGTTTGCAATTATTCTCAGAATGGGGTTGACAATCTATCAAACTTGCATGGAAAGGATTTTCCAAAATTTTGCCCATGGCTATGGACTAGCCTTTCAAACTGTTCTAGATTTAAAATGCTACACTCCAGTGTTAAACACAGCAAGCTGCAAGTGCTTTTCCAGCCTAGAATTTAAACATTACCGCTGCACTGCGTCCTAACTGAGGTTAACATACTATGATATTTGTCAAACGTATTAAATGTAATGTTTAATTCATTGGCAAAAATATTTCCAAGTATTGGTCACCCTACTTACATTATGTAAGTACAAGCATAAATGAAAAATGTGCAGCATTTCAAGGTATTTCTCACAGCTGAATTAGTCATTAAGACAAGCAAGACAATAAAAATCACATTAAAGTACAACAGTATGCCAAACAAATATTGAAACCTATGCCTGTGTTGGAAACTTCAAACATGTCTTGCTCACAAACTCTATCGTAACAAGTTGTATTGAGCTACAAGAGGCAAATGCCACTGTGCTAATGATTTTTCAAACAATTGGGTAACAAATTAGCAACACAGAGACTTAACTACTCCAGTACAAAATTGCATCAGAGTATGACATGGGAGCCCAATAAACTAAGACGATTTGTAATTCCTCATAATTAAGACTGCATGTGGAAACAGTGGAGCTGATTGCCATGTGAGACTTCCATGTGTATTCTTTACCCTGTTAAAGTTCTTCTCTTAAGTTATAGTCAACCATACATGTACTTCCTCAGTGATCCATGCAATTATCATCACTATCACCATGGGAAATTAGTAGTCAAATGTCACACTTTGCAAACCAACTCAAGTAAAACAAAACACTGGTAATTGTCTGGGCAGTCTGCCAAAGTGCGACATTGTTAATTTTCAGGCATCAGTTGCTTGTTGCTACTGAGGTGAAAATATGCAGTGCAATTTGCAACCTCATAGTAGACAGAAGAAAAAGAGCAATCAGAAAAGAAAGGGGCCATACAAAAACGTTTGAAGCACCATGAAAAACTTGTAAAACTCTTTTCAAAGAACATTTGTTATTTCTTACCTCTCGACATCCGGAGGCATGTTGGCATTGTGGACCATGTAAGGTGGCACGCCCGTCTCAACCTCAGGCTGCATCTTGGCTTTCTCCTTCCCAAGGTTGTCGTACACCATGTCGTTAATGTCTGGAAAAGGAAGACAAGGGAATCACTGTGATGAACAAAAGTTTTTATTAGTTTTTCTATGTTGTGACTTTTTGCATTATTGAAAGGCATCCAGACCAAAAAATTCCCGGACTGCAACATAAATAGATATTACCACCAATGGAACGGTCTCACAAAGAAGGACATTACCCAGTATACATGAACATGGCAGATCTCTCTGGCCCAGAAAAGGTGGTAACCTAGTAATGCACTAAAAGGCAGGTTCAAGTGCACATATACAATGTTGGTTGCCCAGCTTATCAGTGGGTCTTTTACTAATCCCTTACTTCTGGTAATGCTTACTTCCTTGGTGGTCTTACCAATGAGGAAACAAGACCCAGTTAAGCAGATTTGTAGAATGTTAACGTTGCACTTTTGAGGGCAGGATTTATTTCAGAACACCCATTCAGCACAAAACACTGGAGGTGGTATACATGTAAGAAGGACATGGCTGTGTGGTACTAAACTTATCCTGTTATACTAAAGTCAAAGGGGGAGAAATTGTTGAAGTCATAACAAGGACCACTACCATCACCGATAACTGATTCTTTGTGGCCTCAATATATCAAAAGGGGATATTTTCCCAGATAAACTGTGAAAACTAATCAAGGTATCAGAACTAACAGTCTTATCTCCCAGCCCACATGGACACTGTGATTGGCAACTTCTCAGGTTCAAAATGAAAACAGCTCCCTCCCATCTGATCCACACAATTTCACGCATGGCGTCCAGGCAGGAAGGAAAGGTATGACTTCTTAGAGTGGTTCGTGACCATACATCATTTGGGGTGCCTTTAGCATGCTAATGGCATCAAAGACAGCCAGAGAGACGGCTCACGTGATCCTAAACACCAATTATGGAGGAAGACTGCCCTAACCTGATGGCAACATCAATAGTTTGAGAGGCAAGCTCGCATCCCAGTAGCCAATCTATATGAGTAATGTTTCCAACCACTGCCTTCACAAGCAAACTGTCTCCTGATATGCCCTATCAGAATGTCTGGATTCTACTCTGCATTAGGAAGTCAGGTATGGAGACAGTATCACATCAGTGACCCAGTGAGTCAGATTGTCCCTTGATGGATGGCTGAAGAGATCCTATTGACCTTTACCCCTCATCTCCTACAGAATCCATTACAAATGCCTGTGGGGGAAAGTTAGGGTGAGAGCCCCAGTATCTGACAGATGATGGGTCTCCAGGCCATCCAAAACAGTTATTCAATGCATTCAACATCACCAACTGCCTTTATGGAAAAGTAATTGAAATCAATAGATGAGCTTCTTTGCACCTATAGAGCATGGAGATCCACCACATTTCTCATACTTTGCCTAATCCAAAAGAATGGGAAGAAAAACTCCTCATCCTTTAGAAGTTTCACAGCTGACAAGGATGGTGTAACAAGACATATATTGTACAACTGTTGATTCTTGAAGGGAACGCCAAAGTCTAAGTAACCCATGTGAACAGCTTTCCTTTGTCAGACTTAACTTCAAGGTCAAGACACAAATGAGTGGTAGTCTTTTAATCAACCAACAATCCATGCCCTTTAGAAAGGCTGCAGAATCTAGAAAGCATTGCAAGGTTCAACAGAGTCCAGCAAAACTGTCAGATAGACAAATGGGACTTGGGCCATTTAGTCTCGCATTTGGAGTGACTTCTTCCTTGGAACGGATTCAAAGTGTTAATAGACTCCTGAATGCCATGATGCTGCGATCAGTCTCTGCCAAATCTACTACTGTCATTCCTTCCCAAACTGGCATCATCTTCAATACAACCAAGCGTTATCGTTCTCACCATCTTTTCTAACTTACAGGGAAACTCTCGAGTTATTGAGTTTAGTATTAATACCTCCATGCATTTTTCCCCTTTAAGACAGGGTCGAGCGATTTTGTTTCAGGAATCAATACCCGACTGTGAAACAGACTGTAAAATTAAGTCTTGATAGCAGTAACGTCTCCTGTACCTGTACTTGGAGGTCTTGTTACTTCCTGACTGATTTCCCTCATGGCCTTTATCTTGTGATTTTTGCCATGAATATAAATCCGAGGCAGCCCCGTGATGAATGGAGAGTTTCTTTGGGCCACGTATCCATCAGATACTGTATTTCTGGTGTTTCTTGATAGCACTTACTAATGCGGTTTGATGTATCCCCGGGTTACATGGATTCTGGATAATATCCCTGAATCTTGAGCCCACCTTTAACATTTTGCCTGGTGAATACTACCTTCTAGCCCTCAATAAAAGGCAGACTACTGCATTGACCCCATTCATGAGACATTTCTATAGAACGCCGACCTATCCTGTTTGTAATAATATGACTTCACCGGCGCTCAGAATGGATGATGGCCTCTGCCTAATGGATTGACACCTCCATTTCATATGGCAATCCCTCATGCATGTGATTATAGACATGATTGCTCAAACTACATGCACTATGGCTAAAAGGTGGGCAGGAACGTGCCGCAGCAGTAGTCTTCAGCCTAATGGAAATATCAGACATTCTCCATGCTCCAACAGCTACATGGAAAAGGGTAAAAGCATTTTGGGGGGCTTTCCATGAAGGATAAGATTCCCTGTTGTCGGCAGGTATGTGATTTGGGTATGAAAGGTCAGGTGGAATTGAAAGTAGGTAGAAGCCGGCTCCAGGCTATGCTGACACACATAAAGAGCTCCCCTGTGAGCTAACCACATCCATCCCCTGCACAAATCCATGCCTTTGAATGTGAGCTGCAAAAGCAATAATCCGGCCATTTCGTCATTGTCAACGGCCGCGTTTCATCCAAGTGTTCCTGGTGATGAGATTTTGATTTGACTGGTGCTGCTGTGAATATAAATGCCCTTGCAGCAGGGAACGCCACCCGAGATCAAACGGAGGGAATCTATAACAAGCCAGCTTAAACGAGGTCTTTAAGCACTGACCTTTCAAAGGTCGAATTGGAATGAATCTGACTTTTGCATCCCATAAGTGGTAGAATTGTCAAATTTTCTGGGGAACTATCAGAAAATTTTTTAATGGAACCACCCTGAAATCAAGAAATCTATTTTTACAACATATATTCCCCAAAATAATCCCCAGAACCATGAAAATCTTATTGTAAAGCCTTACTTCAAAGGAGACAGTCAAAATTTAAGACCTGTCTGTAAAACGTATATTGTGATAGTGTACAGGATTAAACCATATAAAGTTTGATGGTTTTCCCACATGAAAGGGTTGGGACGAAGATATTTCTGGTACGGTAGCACAGCAGTTCTATTTCACAAAACATGCGCAGAGAG
Organism: Branchiostoma floridae; assembly: GCF_000003815.2. Lineage (NCBI taxonomy): Eukaryota > Metazoa > Chordata > Leptocardii > Amphioxiformes > Branchiostomatidae > Branchiostoma > Branchiostoma floridae. The sequence goes on from NC_049979.1 coordinate 21,006,894, forward strand.
AAGCCGACCATACCAAACTTCCTCCCCGTGGTGTTGTTGCCCATCTCACTGATGGAGCCGCCACTACCGCTACAGCAGGTGGTCATGGTGCAGCCCGTCTGGTTGGGGTGGTGATGTGCCGACGTGTTCGGCCATGACTGGTCCAACCAGTGCTGGTGATGGTGGTGGTTGCTGTAACATTGCACAAAGATACTTTCGTTACAAAATGCACTTCTAGGGAGAAGGATTATCCATGTGGGCTTATGCAAATGTTTCTGTTATCATAAAAGGTCAATGTGAATACCACACTGCTGTGCTGTGTAAACAACTCCTGCTGCACTACTTTGTATTCTGGATAGGAGGCAATTCTAGCTAAATTCACAGCTCAGTTTTAGCTATGATCCTAACAAAAACAGAATTCAAGTATACACTGCACATACATGTAGGTCCAATATACTGGTTCCTTACTCTTTCTCACGCATGTATCACGTACAGCAAGACTGATAGCTTCTAAAATTTCTTTCAACATACTGCGGGCTTAAATTTAGACAGTGCAGTATAGGTTTAGCAATATGACGAACAAGTGTGGATTCAAGCTTTAAGTCCTGTTATCCATCACTATGCATTACATGACTGCCTGCTATATAAATCATAGAATGAAAACCATAGCTGTATTCCCTAGAATTCATACTTCACAACTAGGGTCTACAAATTAGGCTATACCATCAAAGGGGAAAGTGACAACAAACATTTTTCATTGCCGTGAAACTGTCAACTCACCTGTCTGCCAGTGCTGCAGCATTATCCCTGTCTCTATTAAGATTTACTGTGGAGAGAACGAACATTACATGGTTTATTTATTGCGTATTGAACTCACTCCTTGCTTTCCCTAGCAGCTTTGCTACACGCTTCTCTATTAATGCCTGCACATGCAAGAACAGTAACTGCAACCATTGCCTGTATTCTAAGGAAGATAAGACCATGCATAAATCGACACTTGCAAGGAAAGAAAACCTACAGAGTTGAGTAAAAGACAGGAAAAAAGGCATAAAAACGATGATTTATCACAGCGAGAAGAAAGGTGGAGAACTAAAAGATAATGATACCATGCCATGCTGTTCCCTGCTTCTAGTATCGTATCCTTATAATGCTTGTGGAATATGGCAAGTTGTTTAACAAAGATATAGACTTTAAAATGCAATGATTTTTCTTTTTTCTTTCAAGCTTGCAATTTTTGTGTACGTCTAGAACAGATGACAACATGGCAAGATGGCTAACTGAGAAAAGGCACAGATAAATGCGGCAAAACGGCAAAGCAAAATCAATGAACAAAAGAGACAGGACCAGATACCTGCTGGGGTGTAAATGAACGAGTGGACTGACAGAGTGGGGGAGAGAGAAAGAGAGAAAAAGAAAAAAAGTAAGTCCAACTGTATCCTTTGCACAAGTTCACCTATTGTAGAGATATATAATTTCTGGTAGTTTTAACCTAATCTTGTTTTAAACAACAGATGTACTAATAATGGTGTCAAGAAGGTGAAATCTATCTATATTGTCATGTACATGTATAATTAAGGCATCTTCATTTGAATTTAATTTGTGAAGTGTTGATATCTACAAGACTACTGCATGAAACACTGCTGCCTTTTTTGTATGCAGCAGTGATGCCCTACAGTGTAGGTGTACCTATGAAAATGATGTCCACCATCTTACAACTACCTAAGTTGGCATAAATCACATACATGTATGAGGCTTCTCCCTAAGGGTTTTCTACAATACTCATATCCTAAACATTCATAAATCGAGTCTTCTGTGTGCATCCCCTGTCAAGTTACTTTATATAACATATCTTTTTGCTTGATGGAATGTACAGTGGGAATGATGATATCAATGCTAATCAAATATCATACAACCAGTATCTTTGCCTGATTTGTCCCCCTCCCTAACTTAAGATCATGTCTTCGTCTGATGAATGCACTTGGACCTTGCCGGGAGGCTCTTGACAAATCACTTCCATTTCAGTGCATTCTGCAGAGCCCTTTCACGGGCTCAGACGTCCTCAACTCTTTCAAGATACCATCTTAATTGTGTAGAGGGGGTACACAGCCAATGGCATGTCCGTTAATGTTTTTCTATTCTAATCCTGGTTAGGCATTCAAGTTTCTAGGACATGCATCACATTCTCTTGCTCCACAATACCCAAGTGAGTCGGCAAAATACTTGGTATTCTGGAAGCTTCTCCAGTAGTAATCACTGCCTATTCCCACTCATTTGTAACCAATGTCTTAGAGGCAAACCCCCCGTGACTGTCAGTTAAAGACAGTTGTAGGTAATAGATAGTTGTGTAGCACAGAGTAAACTGCTAGGTAAGGATGCAAATGATCGTGCATCAGGCAGTTAATGCCACCCGCATACGTGAGGTACAAGTTGTATAAAGAAAGCCGTGGGATCCAATATACCTGACTACCCAGGGAGTTTGAGAGAACATGCAACTGGTCCCTACTAGTGGGAAATTTATTGTGGAAAGTTGAAGTCGAGGTATAAATATAAGGAGTAAACTGGAGTAGGGGAGGGGCAAAGCCAGGGTTTTTCTGTGCAAAGCTGTGCAAGGCCACATCATGCACACAGCACGCAGAAGGAGTACCCTGTGAGACTGCTAACCTGTAACGGCTACTCAATCTTCCATCTGCTTCGCTTCATGTACCATAGCCTGCTAGGGGAGGCCCAGTTTGGACAACAGGGGCCTAGCCAGGCAGGCCAGGTTCAATGTTATGCAGATGAGGAAGTGTTTTGTCATCCCTGCCAAGCAAGGTCCATATGGTTGGCATTCAGTGGTGTAGTGGTGTTTTTTGGTTAGTCCAGCCATATAACGGCAGGCAGGGACTAAGTCTACAGGTTAGCATGCATGCATAGACAGCCACAGGGTACCTACGCAAAGTAGACAAGTAATTCGGCACAGTACCACTGCCGCCGATATCACCACGGAGCGCCGACTTCTTCTTCTTGTGGCGGCGGTACAGCCAGATGCTGAAGATGAGGAGAGCCAACCAGAAGAAGGCTCCGATGCCGGCGATGAAGGCGGGTGTCTTGACCACGTCACTGATCTGCTGGGCCAGGCTGAGGCTCACCTCGCCTGGGCTAGCCATCAGATTCGGGTCTGCGAAACAACAGAAAGCAATCATTAAGACAAAATTCAACAATTGTTTAGTGGCTTCTGTGAAGAGGAATTCAAAACTTTGCACTGGTTTTAAAAATACTTGGAAAATTTATTGACCTAAGACGACTTATATTCCAAACAATGGCACTTCATACTATATATTCTAATGCCAATATTTGATGCTGACAGTAAAAATAAGCAACCTATCTCTTTCTGCCTGCAAAACTGCATTAAAGTAATGTTACAAGACAAGTAACCCAATTTTGCAACACAAAATGTCATTTTCTGAGTGATCACAAAGGAGGCAGGCTCCAAATTTGATTGAAGAGAGTGACTATCAAGGTTATAAAATCACAACAATACACATCAGTGACTGAGGAGGGTTATTTATGATGCAGACACAGTGAGAAGACGGGAATCTTGTTGCAGTAATCTGATTTTGGTATCTCCTGACATTACCCATGCTATTTGGTGAGGAGAAAGGCCCAGCTGTGTTGTTGACCTTGTGCGATGAATTGATTAAGTCCCCCCAGGCGAGACTTACATGGCGGCTCTATTAATATTGATCAGTCCGCACCTTTCGGAGCCTTCATTACACCGACACATCTTTAGCCATCAGGAAGGACGTGATTAGATTAGCCAAGTTCATTCGGGGGTTAACACGAATCCAATACAGCCTGCACATTAAACAACTACCTGCTAGCAACTACAGTAAGGAACTGTCTTTCTTTCACCTGGAGGTGTACTCCCCTCAAATAAGATTAATGTCCCTTTTATCAGTGTTGATATTAGTGTTATATACAGGACCAAAAGAAGTTGGTAAAAGAACGTTTTGTTTCCCATGTGTATTCAAGAAGATGCTACCAAATGCCTGATTGAAAAACGGACAATGCATACTGTTAATTTATTTATTTTCGTAATGACTTCATTTTGCAGAAAGAGGGAAAAGAAGGTTAATTGCAAATTTGGTGTTGGAACAATTCTGCAGTACTGTACCAACACATTGAAAATGCATATTTACGGTATCATAAATTTGCTGCAAAGAGGTCACCACAAACATTAAAAGATGTACAGTATCCCAGTGTGCGCAATGTCTATTCTTCACGAGCACTGCCGCCAGCCTTTGGCAACCATCTAATATCCATGGCATTGTATATCACACATCTATTACTTGTGACAAGATTCATCCATCTTCTGCCTCCAAGTACAGCGTGTGCCTGTAATTGGAAATTCCTTTTCAACTGGTCAAAACGAATACTCGCACTTTATCTTTCTATCGTCGCTCACTTGTCATTCTCGTGCTGGCTTGGCGTGAAATAGGGTCATTCAACTTGAATCGACAAATGCTGTGCGTGAATGGAAGCCTGCCAAGGTGCTTTCTCTCCTCCAGAGATTTATCAAACTATTGATCCTTCATTCTAAGTCTCAGTTGGAATTTATCATAGGCAGTGTTCAATGTCAGACGCCTTTAGAGATACAGCAGCTTCAAAGGGTTCCCTGTAAAATGGCTGCTAGTACAAGATTCCAGTGAAGATAACAACTGCTTGAGCAATTTTTCAACTTTGAAGACTTGGACACTTCTCATTGTGTATCTTTTCTCCATAGAATGCGACAGTTTGTAGGCTATTATCCTTCTACTCTAGCTCTGTTAGCTTCTTTTAATAAAATATCGCTTCCTTGCAGAGTTGTCTGGCACCCCAATGATTGGCATGTCAATCTTCATTCAAAACATGGGCGAGAGTTTTGATTGGCTCTACATCACATGGTCTCTTAACACCACAGTAACAGGGTTCACTTTCAGAAGTTTAACCGCCATTCAACTGCTTTTTAGAAATGCAGGACACATGGACCAAACTTTTAAATAAAGACGTGGCCACACAGCTCTATTTGGATGTCATTGTTTGAAGAAGGAGTAATTTCAGGATAACAGTTTGGTAGGTAGCCTTACCCATCTGGATATATCTGTGTTCGCTGGAGGGACCGTAGCCAGGCGCCGTGGTGAAGGCCGCCACCTCGATCCTGTACAGCATGCCTGGGATGAGGTCACGGATCACCACAGAGGTCATGTTGGTGGTCATGTTCTTGTGGAACCTGGTCTCGTTACCAAGGCACCACACCTGTATGGGGGAGGGGGGTACGAAACAGAATAGATGAGTTCTTTCTTAGAACCATGTGCTTTCTTAACTGCATCATTGTACTGACTGAGGCATAATTCTACTGTAAGTTAAATAAGCCAAACAGTTTTCCTGTTCCTAGTTGTCATAGTGAGAATCATTCCTGCAATTTATATGTGCACATTCTGCTTCATACTTTTCCAATTTCGACTTAAACCTTTTCATAGACTTTGGACCAAAATGTGATGTCTACATCTTTACAATGGACCCTGCCCAACATGCAAGAACTTGATCTGCTTCATACAGTCAACACTGGAAGTGTTCAGCCATACATGTGAAGTTCCCATGTCTATGCATGTACATGTATAGCTGTCACTTCCAACAATCCATCACTTTCAAACTATAATCCATGGGTCGTGTGCAAAAGCAGAAAAAGTCAGCCCAAGGTCTTATTATAAGATGTCATCCCAGGTAGTAATAAAAGCTGATGATTATCCCACCTGGTATCCTTTGATGACTCCGTTGGCCTTATCCCTGGGGATGGCGTCCCATTGGATGCGGATGCTGTCCTTGGTTGCCAGCGTCGCCGTCACCCCCTGGGGGGCAGCAGATGGGGCTGCAACAGCACGACATTATCTCATTCACAACGGTGTTCGCAAACCGTATCATTAAAGCCCAGTTAAATGTCATATCTACGCCCAGCAGCCGTGAGTAACCTCTAAAAATTGGACTCATGCAAAACATGCTGCTAGTATCATGTCCCCTTCCGGAGCAAAGCGCACTGCAGGGTTTCTAGATACTCCATTCCTCTTGCGTTATGTCTTTGAACCCCCTCTCTGTCCGTCATACTTCAAAGCAATTTTGTGGCACTGGTTATGACGTAAGTAGGTCAGTACATGTACTGGATATGATGTGGTGTGGTATGATTTGTAGTACAGCCATCTACACTGATAGCTGGTAACCACAATTACGGCAACAGAAGATTGCTTGATATCAACAGAGGGCTGGCAGGGTGGCCAATTAAATGTCTAATACCGTACATTCCCATCCCCTCTAATTGCTTAGGGCGACATGGAAGGGTGCCATGGCCACATCCAATTTTCTCCCAGCAACCGATACTGGCCAGATTAGACCAAATTTGTCAGAATGAATGGCCTGTGCGTTTCTGGGATGTGGGTAGGAAACGTGACCTTGTCAACTGATTGCATGCCATGAAGGGCTGATGAGTGATAGCTCTAATGATGAACTTGTTATCATCTCGAAAGATTAAAAAATTACAGCTGTTCCAAAGGCAAAATTCACAGATTAGCCCTCAGTATATAACTACTGAAATGTTAGACATCATACATTTCTAATTCCTCACAACTACCGCAAAGAGATTTAGTTTCTAGCATAGATTTTAAACCCACCATCCTCCAGGGTTTTGGAAGTGACAGGGCTACTGGGAGGACCCTGGTGTCTCTCGTTGAAGAAAGGTTGGATCATGATGTCGTATGAGGTAAACTTGGCCAGGCCGTTCACGACGGCCGTGCTGGCCCGCTTGTCCGTCACCGTCTCGGTGGAGTAGGGGGCGTTGCTGTAGCTGGGACGGTACATGATGTGGAAGCCCTGCAGATAACGCTCCAGCCCCTTGAAGTTCCTCACCTTGATATGAAGAGTACAGGTGGAGCATTTTAGTTTAGGTACAGTCAAAACATGCTTAAAAGTGATGCATGACAGAAGTAAGTTCTTAGAAACACCCATTCCAACTGGTGCTGCATATCTTAGACAACTTTAAACGTGTGCCTATTCTAGACTTAAAATTACTGTATTCAGACGATACACCGTCATAACAAAATCAAAGAGAAGACTGAAGTTTCAGAAAAAAATAAAAAGTTAAGACTTCAGTGAGTTTACCACTTTAGGTCATAACCAGTTTGTTATCTTCCTGCAAAACATAGGAAACATGTGGACAAATTGGCTGATCTGTTATCCTTCACAATGCACTTCAAAGCGAAACAATTAAAGTCAGTTCAGAAGTGACAGCAAAAGTTTACCATGGCAAAGCCAGGCATTTGCCAGGTCACGACACTACATTCAGCTACAATGTGATGTCAAAACCCCCTTCCCTTTGATCGTTACCATTCACTGTCATGTTCCTGTGTCTTCAGGGGTTACCAAGCTCAAGTGCAAGGGAAACTGGGTTTCCTCTGTACAGCAGGTGGTTGACATTAGGCTGGCAGTTGGACAAGTGAGCTAATAGTCTGTCCTTACCCCCACCTCTGTGTAAACTATGCTACAGGAAAGGCCCTGCATACACATTTATAGAATGTCTTCTTGTGAGGCTACCATGCTCTTTTGAGGTAAGAGACAACTGGTATGGTCTGTGACTTGGTAAGGGTGACACCGTTAGCATGTTGACTATGTTACTGAAAATGTACACACAAAGAAGACAACCCAGGCCCTCTTGGATTAACCTCTTCTATCCATCCTTAATGCCTTTCAAACAAACTGAAGCTCTGCTTTTAAGTTTAATGTATCTCACAGTTTGACACATGACTTAGTGTCTTTACAGGCAGATCTCAGGAATAATCACATGAAGTCTTAGTGCAAGATTTTTGATAGTGTTTTGTCTTACCTGCCAGTTGACCTGGATTTCAGTTGAACTGATGGCTACTGGCTGTCTCATCTCAATCTGAACAGAGCGTAGCTTCTGTTCCACCAGCTGCTGATCTTCAGGACTCAGGGTGGGGATGGCTGAGTCTCCTAGATGGAAAATATATTGTTAGCATGATTTATACTGATAGAAACAGCATGGGTTTTGCAGTTTAACTAGAGCCAAAAGAATTAAGGCTAAACTGGAAGAAACTCTAAGAGACAGGTGTTTGAGGCAGAACAAGTCTGTTAATTCTCAGCTGTTCTATAGTAAAAATAAACACGGAAATCAAAGAAAACATTCCAGGTCCCCACTTCCTCTTTAGTTTGTACAGCATGTTCTTTGATGAGGTGACCCTTGTTCTACAGAGATCCAGTCTATGTGTATCATGCGTATCACGTACACCCTAACCCAGCATCTCTTATCACAGCTGACGTTTGCGGGGATGATCATATCTGTGAATCATCCGGTGATTTCCCACAGAAGCTATTTTTCACAGCGGAAACTATTACAGACAGACTCTGACCTAGATCTCCCCTATCAAAGCTAGAACTTATACATAGCATATTCATCAACTTTACTCATTGATTCAACGCAGCAGCAAACTTCTACAATATCAATAAATACATTTGATCAACAGCAAAACATTTGGGCTATCTTGAACATTAGCCCATTCTGTAAATTTTACTTGGGGCCCTGTAAACACTGAAAAGTTTTAACACAAATTTGTAGCGACTCCAAGAACAGACACACACGTTGAATGCCTGATGAGTAAATCAATGTCTAGTAATGGCTTACACCATTACAGCCTGCCTCTGGAAACAGGTGCCCGGTCTTCAGGGTACTCCCAGCACAGATGTGACCACTCTCTTAATACCCGACAACTAAATTGGCTATTCCCAGATCCATCTATGACCTGATCAATATTTCTTTATAAAAACTGCCTGTGGGAAAGCACTGCCGACTCTACGTCTGGTGCTTGATAAGTTTAATTACAGGTAACTTTTTCATAGAATGAGAAGGGATTGTTCTAAGGGAAGACAATCTATAGTAATGCCCGTCAACCTTCAGTCTTGACAGGACATTTTCATCAGTCTTAAGTACAGCGGACATACCATTATCTACTTGAGCTTCATCTACCAGAGAGTCTGATGGCTCAATACTTTTGAAAAAGATAAGGGCTAAAGGGTCGCCCAATCAATATGCCTTCAGGGATGATCCTTTTGATAGGTAGCCAAAGGTCATAAAGGACTTGAGTGGGGAGACTTCTCAGGAAATTACCCTTCAATATAGACACTTCAATAAGTGAAGACAACTGCATGAACGTCTCCTTCATTGACTTCTAGGTTTACAATATATGATTTAAGAACAATGCCCAAGCTTTTTCTCCCTTGGCAACATTTCAAAACACAGATGATATCACACAACAGTTTCCTGTATCCTGTAGTTCAAGTTGCTACAGAGTCCTGTAGAGAATCAATATATCAAACCTTTTGTTCTGATGGCATCGCTGACAGGGCTGGGGAGGCTGAGCCCCTGGCCATTCTGTGCACGAATCAGGAACATGTAGGATGTGGCGGTACGCAGGTTCCTGACCATGTAAGTAGTGCTGCGCACATCCGAGGCAACAGTCACCCAGCCAGTTCCCAAGTCATGGCTGTGTAGGCATAAGTAGCAAGTCAGTGGTGTAAAAGGGAAATAATGTAAATCTTGAAATATCCGTGGTGGTTTTACTTTCATTGTATTTGTGGTGACCTATCTGCCACAAATACACGACATTGCCAATATGCATCTCCAATGTATTACTTATAATAATATCGTGTGTATTTTGCAGCCAGTAGGTACCCAAAGTGTGGGTAATGAGGCTGTTTTAACGTGGTCGAGGCACCTCCTCGAGCAAGGGACCCCTGTGATACTACTGATGTGTTCTGAATCACAAACTTTTATGACTCTGAAAACTGGCTCTCCCCTGTCAAGTCAAAATCAAATACCAGCAAAAATAAATGTAATTTAAAGCAAGATAATTCTTTCATTTACGTGTACATAATTTCACATAGAATGTATGGAAAGGGAGTCCTAAAACTAGTGGACGGATACACTTTTGCCTCTCACCTGAAGTATTCCACTGTGTATGACCTGACTTCAGAAGCTCCACTTTTGGCGCTGGGTCTCCAGGTCAGGCGGAGGCTAGACTTGGTGATGTTACTGATGACAGGTTTGTTTGGAGGGCCTGGCAAGTCCGAGGACTCAGGCTGGAGTCTGGGTGGAAATATCTGTGAGGGATCCGTAGGTTCTGCAGAGGAAAGAAAACATGAACAAAACATTAACCTATATCTAGGGATTAAAATTAGATATTCTCTTTTTCTCAGTACAGTCAAACCTGTGCAAGTGTTCACCTCTACATAAGGATACCTCGGCAGGGTAGACTAAACTTTACACATTTTCCCTGTCTACAGTGAACATCAGTACACATGCATCACATTTTATCAGTTCCCCAAGTTGTCTTCTTGGGCTATTGTGACTGTACATTACCTTCCTGAACTTAATGTCATCATAAGAACAACACTTTCATAACAGCTTTGTCAACAGCATAAATAGGAGAGAAGGTCTTTCATTACGAAAAGCTCATGGCTGTCACATTTTTGTCAACAGTTAAACAATCTCAGCATTGTCTTCAGAATGGGGCCAGCATCTTTAATAGACATGTCTCAACTACTGTTTGTTCCAGTGCTAAGTAAACATTCAGGCTTGTTATGGCAGTTCAAATAAACTGAATCCTCCCATCTGGAGGGTTTTACAATATAGATACACATGCATAAAATATCCCGTCAGTGTTACTGGTAGAAACTTTTTATTAGGTGAGAATTTACTATATCAGAATGGAGTTGAACAAGAAGATATGGCTCTAGCTGTCAAGATGGCCACACTATCTATGTGATTTATTTACCGTGGACGTTGAGAGATGCCGTCCATGTGGTCTCCCCACTCTCGCTGGAAGCAATGCAGGTGTACATACCCGAGTCACCAATCTAAAAAAATGTAGAGCAATGATTAAGTGCCACACATACTATAACTGACACTAACCTTTTCAACGAGTGTTCATTGCTTGTATTATGCAACGACGGCTGCAATTTGTTATTGAATTACACATTCATGAAACTGCACAAGTGTGGTCAGAACACACTTAGAAGATAAACCTAGCATTTTGTGGCTATTCATAACATTGATCACATAGATCATGAAGTTCAACTTTATACTGCTATAAACTGTAATTTATTTACAGAAATTTCATGTTTGTGGTTTCCACGGTGAGCTCTCCACCACAAAACACAAATTTAGTATTCTGAGCACACCCCTACTTCACTGTAAACTTTGCCTTTCCCACATTACATTGAAATTAAGTCACAGCAAAGTTAAAAAGTTGACAGTACTTACTCGGACATCAGATATCTGCAGAGTGCCTCTGTCCAGGAGCATGATGCGGTGGTCAGTGGCCAGAATGGGGTTGGAGTCCTTCAGCCACCTGATGCTGGGTGCAGGGTTGCCCGACGCCTGGCAGGGCAGCATGGCCAGCTCACCAATGTTCAGGGTCATGTTGGTGGGGCCTTGTCTGATGATGGGTGGTGGTCTGTCCGACAAAACTAGAACACAGGAAAAGACAGAGGCTGTAAGATTCAATCACTACAACACATTGGCTTTTTCCCCCGCTAAATACAGTTTTACATATGTACGAATTGCTACCACAATTGAAAGATCAAAACAATTACCCAACATCAGCTAAGCTGCCTGGAATTGCATTGTATGGCTTTCTGTGCAATTTCAATAAAATAAATCCAGTAAAACCTGAACAACTGACCACCTCTACATAAGAACCACCTGGCTAATGTGACCACTTTTTCAATTTTTTTTGTGGTCCAATTGATAATTTTCCCCATTGACATAAGCATGTTATAGTAACAGTAACATTTTTTATTAGTCCCCTGAGAAGTCTTCTTAGGCAGTTTTGACTGTTCATCTCTTACCAGCAACTTTTAGGTAGGCTCTCTCGGTCTCGCTCCCTGCGACGCTGAGGGCCGAGCACACGTACCAGCCCTCGTCAGCCTTCTGTACACCGGAGATGATCAGTTCTCCGTTACTGGTCACCTTGAAGCGGCCGTGGTTCTGGTTGGGGAACATCAGCACCTACAGGACACAAGATGTAGGTACTCAGTTGTAATCATAAACATTACCCTAGAGTACTCTTCAACCACACATATACTACAAGTCTTGGTCATTGATACAGAGAGAGCACAATACTGAACAAAAATTTCCACAAAATATTCTAATGTACAGATACTTTTCTGAAACAGCTTGGTAAGATATTCAATGTCAGATCTAAGTTATCTTTTCTTAGCAATTATTGGAATTTCAGTGGCCCACTTTCTCTGAAAGCCAACATGAAGGCTGAAAACATACATATGTGGATCCAAATATGCCAGCAATGTAAAAACAACTTCATGTTATGCGAGGCTACGCAATATCCGGCATATCTAGACTAACATACTAGGCTTAGTGCTATCTCACAATCATGTAATGTCTCCAGATATTTGATTGTCATATTTTATAATTTAGTTTCTTTCCATATATTGCATCCATTGCAACTGTTGTGCAATTATGTTTGACCTTTGGGCAGAAATTGCCACCCAACATCAATGGTTCAATTGTAACCATCAGTCATATGAATGGAGCAATGATTTATAGGGGATCCTTGTATCTCCTCCACCACCCAGATGTTTCCATAATTCTCTATCCCATGCCACACCTGGCCAGTCAATCTGCCATGTTGAATGTAGGGAGTACAGATGTGATGTCACATTAATCACTTTAAGAATGGTGCCCTTCTCTTCCAGGGGTCACTTGTTGCTGACCCTTTGGTTTGTACACATACTGGAATAAATCTTCTAGGTTTACATCCCTTCCTTCCTCAGGGGAGGGGGGTTAACTCAAAAATTCTGTGTGGCCAAGACATAAAGTTTCTGAGGCTAGCTGTAACCCTGCTATCAAGGATGGCCTTGATACACAGGAAAGGCCTTCAGGATATATCAGAGACCTTTATATCTAATATTATAGAGGGATATCATGTACTATATCATCTTCCTGTCTTACAGGAACAGGGTTACCACCCATCCTGCTGAATTCTCTATGCAATATGCAATCCAAACTTGTAGACACCAGGTGATGCATGTCTGTCATTAACAGTAAATCACCTCTGGAGTCACAATAGAATTCCTGACAGCAAAGGGAAGGAAGTCCATGCAGGGGGGATCACTGCAGTATCTGATATCTTAAGTGAATGCTAATTTTTCCCCCACCACATCCTTTCTTTCTCCCACACCCTTCCAAAGTCTGCTTCTCATTTGCATCCAAGACCACAGCTCCGTAAAATAGATACACGATCCTTTATTAAGATCATTCTCCCCAATTTCCAGGCCTCAATGAACTAGTTAGGCTGTAGCAGAGGTGCTCTGTGCATCCTCATCAGTGGAGTATTTGTTTACCCATGTAATGAGTCTGCTGGGGTAATTGATGGACATTTTCCAAGTCATTTGGTCATCTATCATTTTGCCAGCTGGTGCCACAGGAAAGGGAGGAATTTGCTGGTTCAGTGGGGTCAAGATCTTGTATTTTCACTCAGCATTAACTATTGATGACTATATAATACCATGCAACTCTAAACAACAATTTCTGTGGTTCATGTTGTCGAGGTGGTGGGGGATTGTAACATCTACATCCTTTTCTTGATGAATGGACAAATTTAGTCCTTCCTGACAGGACATACCCCTAAACAAAGAGATTTCCTGTACCAATTCTAATCTTACAAAGACAACAATCATTTCCCTGACAACAAAACTATCATATTTACCAACTAGAATCCTTGCAGACCTCGGAAACATGTCTATTACATGAAAAAAAAAGTTTTTGACACCAAGCTTTCATTTTGAGTGGTGATTCAGAAACTTAGTACTGAGCACAGGGATGAAATTTATAGTCTATGAGTTATAAGGTCACCTGGCCCACCCTTGACTAGCCCACAGGCAGGAAGTGACTGCTGAACTTTATCCTGAATGTCTGAAGGTTTGACTGTTCTACAAAAATAGGTAGGAAATTGGCTATGAACCCAAGGCCATGCTCGTACCCTTTGCATAAAGTATGCGTAGGTGCTTCCATTGCGTGAGATAGCAATCTTTCAGAAGCTGGTAAAAACAATTCTCAAGACCTGGTGAACACTGGTGCCAGGCTGTTTAATTAATTTTCTAAACTTCACCCTGTACATTCCAGGAATCTGAATTTAACTTAATGACACAAACTTCATGAAAATGTACTTTCTTAAACTCAAAATGACAAAGAAAATTAACAACATCAGCTTCTGAACAATGAGTGGGATGGAAAATATTCAAACTTTCAAAGCTAGAAACAGCCCTTTACTGGTTCATTTTTTTCTCACATCTATGACATGTTGGAAATCAGGTTTCAAAAATTAAAAAAAATTGCAGTTGCCATAACCACGAATCAATATTAGTTTCCATGGCGCATACTTCAAGGGAGCATACACATAGAGAAGCTGATGCTTATCAATATTAATACATCGTTAGTACTAGGAAGAAGGGGAAGTGTGATGGTGCAGCTGTCAGCTGGTGCCAGTGACATTGTTGAGCAGGATTGGAGGGGTTATATGGACAACCTGGCTGCAAGCTGATATGAAGGGGTGTCTCATATTTATGTAAAACAGCACCGGAATAAGCTGGCATAACAAACACAGCATTTCTTGAGGATTATAATTGTGAGAATCAAAGTTCTTTGTGAGCTAGAACTTAGGGTTGAGCACAATATTCTCTCTGAATATGTGCATACATGTAACTGTACTACAGCAAATACAGGAGCAAATGGCGCCAAATCAAATTAGACAATGCAGTCTACACCAGTTATTAATGCGAAGCTATGATTTGAATATCTGCCTGCCACACACTCATGAATAACTTATGTCATGATTGGCAATATTAAACCCAGCCAGGGGTCAAGTTTTTTACGAGGAGGATCAAATTGCCAACCCACAGGGCTGAATAACCAAGTATTAAGTGCATTACTGGCCACATCACTCCTTTTTACATCCGTTCTTTGTAACTACCAATAACACAGGATGGCTTTATTGGTAAATTGTACGGTTCAGTTGACATCTGGCCCATTTAGACATACTATCATGGTAAATTGGCCACTATCTGGCAGATATGGAGGCTGTTATCTTCATATCATATGCATACATTTCCTCCGCACTAATTTCGACATAATATCTGATTTCGTGGTGATTTGAAACAGAGCAGGAGGTAATTTGGCAGGGTGACAGTGTTGGCTAGTTATCACATCATCCAGGTTTAGGAAATGTCACTGGATACCCTTCTGCAACAGAAACTGTAGACACAGCCAAAGGGAGGGGCTTTACTCTTATGGTGTCTGGTGATGGTTGTCTGTGTTTGGCAAAGCCAGGGTAGTGCCGTCCATGAATATGAGAAGCTCAAGTGTGCTGCGCTGGTGAGATCCTTATCTGGTGTGGGAACATACAGCCTATCTCTCTCCCTGGTTCCCTCCTGTAATCCTAGCCTCTGGGAGTGAGGACTAAGGTGTAATGATGCGTCCATAGATTCAAGGTCTTTTAGTCCTAACCTGCATATCCTTCTCTCTTAGCTACAGTTAAACTTTTGAACTGCCTTTTTCCTTTGAATTTTTGAATTAGCTGGCAATATTCTTTCAATACAGAATAACACTATTTTGGAGACTACTAAAAATTGAGAAATATTCATAGTGGTTTTATATTAGTGGTTTTCATGGTGACCTCTCAATTGCAAGGTCTTCACAATGCATACTGTACTGTTGAGCATTGTGTTACAAATGTACTACGTTTTCACTTCAAACTTAATATGACAGGACACCTCCTTTCTTGAGTATTACAGAGTCCCTATTGTGCATTCTATGGTCGCTATTCTCTGAGTCTGACTACTTTTTATGAACTGTCTTAATCGAACGATGACCCCAGAAGTTATGAGGCCAGGTATCACTGTCAGATAGGCTCCAATGTCAAGGTGACAGAAAATTGGAATATTGGAAATCCGTCACCACCCTACTTAAGTCGGCACTGCGCTAGCAGGTTTGTGCGGTGGGCTTCAAAACTGACTGGTTGGGTTCCGTCTATCAGTTCTATAGTAAGCTTACAGCTAGAAAAGCTCTACAGTTACTAGGATTTGGAGTAATCCATGGGGGTTTGATACTTGAATGTGTTAAATGTAAGGGAAGGGCACTTCCTACCAATTCAACCAGAGTCACCCTTATTGAAATGCTATTGTCATAAGATTATGCTTGATCTGTTGTGAACTGCCCCATTGAGTATGGGAAGAATGCTGACAAAAGGCATGCCAGTATTAGAAATGACAAGAATTGTGCTATATTGAAAGAGAAAACTTTTCACACCTACAAATTGGAATTGCTGGGGATTTTGGTGTTCTATTTCTGATTTTTAAGAGCCAAACAAATCCCTGTTTGAAACTAGAATTGGTCTCTGAGGTGACAATTAGACTACCAGTATTAACTTTGGCATGTATGTCATCATCTCAGACAATCTCATCATCAAGACATTCTTCTGGCTGGCTGTTTGAAAATAGAAACCCCCACAACTTTGATTCTTACATAGACTATCTCTACCTTTCAATCAAACAGCGACTTGAAATAATGCCAGAATTCATAACGACTTCTAAAAGAATTCGTGTGACATTTAGAAATATGCCTTGCTGGCGGTTGCATATTATTCAGTCTGCAAATCATACCTGGCTATCACCAACGGCCAACCAAGCAGAATAACAAAACAGCCTATGGGGGTGTAAATCCTAATGGACGTTTCCTGTACAGGGTAGGTCACACTTCAGTACAACCAAAGAAAGGCTGTCAAGATGATTTTGAAGCTTTGCAGAAACAAGTTCACTGTCTTCTGTATACAGATCACAGCTGGGGAGTGTCTTAAGAGCCTTACGAAAACTTAATTCAGTTTCTTTGTTGGATAAAATTGAGTTTGGCCTGCTGACTTTAAGGTACATGTAACTAAGAATACAAGGAAGGATATGTCTGAAAAATGTCTTACTGGCATTTTTTAGTTAAAATCATTCCCATAGCTTTTGATGTATAGTACGGTGCCCATCCCCATTTCTATAGCCCTTGGGTCGCACAGTTGTGCGAGCACTACAGCAGGAGGGTTGTCCACTCATAGCAGTATCAGGCTTTTGAATACTACATGAAGTCATGACTCAAGCAACTGGATATGGTTTTGGAAACGGGCAGACGTTTCAACTACTATCCAGTAGTTTTCGCCACTGTATCTTATTTATACCTGGATGAAGTCAATTTCGTTGGCTATACATGGACTACCATTCCTGAATTCTTGGGCCCAACCCATTGACTACATATATTTTTGTGGAGGAAGAAGATTTCCAGTGTTTTGAGTTCACAATTGCAATTGAAACAATTCTGTTGTATAGTAGGAATACTAAATGCACACTGGCAGTGTCCATATTTTGTGGCAAGAGGTCACAGTGAAAATAAGATCAAACTTATTAAGATTTACAGTTGTACATCTATAGGCTCGAAATACTGGGTGCATGTGCACCCAGGTGCACCCAAAATTACTAGTAGACATCATATTCTTGACATCTAACTGTTAGAAAGATAATAAAAATGTCTGTCATGGTACTTGTTTAAGAATTTGATAGCTTGTAACTAA
Source organism: Branchiostoma floridae (assembly GCF_000003815.2). Taxonomy (NCBI): domain Eukaryota; kingdom Metazoa; phylum Chordata; class Leptocardii; order Amphioxiformes; family Branchiostomatidae; genus Branchiostoma; species Branchiostoma floridae. The sequence goes on from NC_049979.1 coordinate 21,024,578, forward strand.
GATTTATTATTAGGTTATTATTTAAATTTAAGTGGTGCACCCAAAAATTTTTTGGTGCACCCAAATTTTTAAGCTGGATGCACCAGTGCACCTAATCCCAAAAATGAATTTCGAGCCCTGATCTACATGTCTCAGCATGATCAGCTCCTTACCTGACTTCCTTCCTTCTGCCAGAAGACAGCAGGAGGAGGGTTTCCGGCTGTCTCACACAGGAAGGTGGCTATTCTGTTCAGCCCGATCACCTGGTCTCGGGGCTTCGTCTTGAAGGTCGGCCGTTCTGACAAGGGAAAAACAATGTGTTATCAATCAGTACCTTGATCACTTGCATCCATGTGCACTGAAAGATATCGTAAGGCTGACCAGTTATCAGGGTTGGACAAGTTTTCTAAAATTCAGTTGTCCTATCGGGCAAATTTTCATTTGCCAAAATTCAAATGACATTCTATCAAGTCTTTTCATTTCCTTCAACTGAATTCTTGTTATTGGCTTTATTTTTGTGGACAAATGCTTGATGCCATGACTGTGAAAAGTAGTAAGTACATGTATATCAAAACCTCACTCAATGGAAAAAAATGTAACTTGCCCAATCAGCATTTGCACTTGACCAAGACACAAGACAATAGGGCTAGTGGACTTGTCCAACCCTGGTTCTCCTCATTCATTGGTGGATTTTTAACTCATTCAAGTGTAAAAATCATAAGTGAGCACATCTGGCACTCTAGCCAGCAATTTGACTGATGTGAGTTTCTGTGACTATCTTTCTTACCGTGGATGGTAAGTGTGGCTTTCCCTTCCACTCTTCCCACCAGGTTTTCCGCCGTGCAAACGTACGTGCCTTCGTCGGCTGAAGTCACCCGCTCTATCTTCAGGTTCTTGTTGTCCAGAATTCTGGCCCTGTGTGGAAATTCATTTCCATCAAATGTAGTCAGTTGGGCATTTCCTATATTTCTTGCTATTATTCTGTTTTGTCCATTTTAAAGAGACATAGCACATGGTCCACTGAATAAAAGACATGGGATGCTCTTAATCTATTTAAAATCTGTACGTACAGATCTTGCATTACCTTCCATTCAGCATCTTTCAGTGGAGTGATTATGATTGAACAGAAAGTAAGACGGCCAAAAGTCAGAACAAAGAATCCAGATCAAAATCTAACAGGACAAGGAAAATTTTTTATGTGTCCTTCAATGGCTTCAATCTATCTGCTGGAGCAGTCTATCTGCTCGAGCCAATGTTTAGTCCAAATGGTCTTTTAGACTGATGGACGCTTTACCTTCCAAGAGGGAGTGCGCTCTCCTCACGACTCCATGACACCTGCGGAGCGGGGTCGCCACGTACTTTACACTTGAACTCAACGTCCTCCTTGACGATAGCCGTGACATCTTCTGGCGCCTCAGAAAATGAAGGTTTCACTGCAATCGAGAAGCATTAAAATCAGGGTCAGTTTTTGGCATGAAAATATTGCTCATCCTCAGATGTTGGGATGAAGCAGGCTTCAAATCCAGACCTCACCAAGCATGCAGCAGACTATTGCTAACATTTATTACCTCATCCCAACTGTTAGGAACTAGAAGTGTAACTGTACAGTTTTAATCACATCCATCCAATACTACTATATACAGGAAATCTTACCTAGCTCCAGTCATTGTTGTCAGTGCTGTTATAGTATGCATGAATTTTAGTGACTTCAGTCTTATTGTAATACATGAAATTACAATAGTCATGAATGACAACAAATTTCTAATAGTATCAAATATCAAATGGTGGGTGTGGACATTTGGAATACCGTGTTGTGTTGGAATGTCGTTAGGATTACATGTACGGGTTTCGAGGGGGTCTACTGAGGGGTGGGGAGGACACAGCACGCAACATGACAAACACGTGCACAACCACAGGGGACGGGAATGGACGATGAATGGCGTTTAGTCGGTGAGGTGATACGCAGGGCGTCATACGGGCAGGAACGAACAGCGATCGACTCACCATAAACGGACAGCGTGGCCTGTTCACTCACGCGTCTTCCGACCATGTTGGTCCCTATGCAAACGTATGTCCCTGCATCGCTTTTCTTCACCTCTGATATCATAAGTTTGCCCGATTCTAGAACTCGTATTCTCTCTCCTTCGTTTCTTACAACTAATCCATTCTTTTCCCATGTTATTCTAGGTTCCGGATAGCCACGGGGAGGGTCACACTGTAGAACTGCTGGCTCTCCGACTGCAACTGTAAGGCTACGGGGATTTTCCTTGAAGTCATCCCGTAATACTGGAAGGCAAAAGGGGGTCCAGCATTACTACACTGTACTCGTGACCGTCATGCCATGCATGCTGGGATTGAGCGGCAGCGTCCACGCCATAATGTCAGAAGACATGCAATTTGCCTAAAAGGCAGAGCTATACGTGTATTCTAGTCACTTAAGAGAACGTGAGAGACCTTTGATGTCCGGAAAAGGCCATTTCTACACCATGCTTCAGGAATTTGCAGTGTACAAACGTAAGTTCTCTACGGCTGGGGGCATACATGCGTGTAAAGAATTGAAGAAGATTATTTCTACTTGATGTCTCTCTGAAAAGGTGGTGTAACTAAATGATCACTGGCTACGCATGCTGCATACATACACGTCACGGACAGATATGAGAAAAAACAAAACACAGATAGACACAAACATGTATCCTTAGTGAAATATTGGACAAATGTAAAAAATTCTCATTTTGCCATGTTAATTAACAGCTTAGTAAGTACTTGAAGTAATGTTTTGATTGAATTTAAGGCTCATGTGCCATTCCACACCGGTAATCCCCTGCATTAATGACTGGGTTGGAGAACAAAGGGATTCGAGACAACAGTGATCAATTGTTATCGTTATCAGCTCGACTATCTCTGAAGGTTGTTGTTGACAGCAGATGACCTTGGGATGTATCCTGTTTGAGGAGGTTTGATGCATTACCTCATTCATGGCAAAAGACTCACTGTCAAGATGGATTTCAACAGACTTTGACAAACCAAGGTTCTTTATCAAACAAAAAAATTGAGCTGCTTCTAAAAACAGAATAAAAATCAAAGAAGCCAATTCTTCAAATGTTGAGTCAATACAATTTTTCACATACAGAGAGATGAATTTCTTTCCAAAAGTTATCAATCTAAAACACAAAACATTCAAGTTTAAATCCAGTTTACTTTGTAAAATTGTCCCAGTCCTGTATCAAATTACAAGGACAACCATGTTGTTAGTAAATTCCTTCCTTATCTGACAACATGTTTCCCACTCTCTTACTTTTAATCATCATTTTCTGGCAGGTTTCTGCTAAATCCCCCAATCGCCTGGCCTTCCGGAGTGAAATAGGAATACTGGTGGGGGATTTACCTCCATCAAAAATTAATTGTTGCTGGTAGTAACCTTCCAGCATGAACGTGACCAATGGCATAACTGCAGGGGCTGATAGCGCATAGGGGGTCAACTCTGACATTGATGTGGCATTTTTGCATGTATAAGGGTCTGCATGCATTTTTTTCAGTGAGGCGTAGCAAGATATTTTAATTCCTCGTTTATCGTAGCCAACCTGCACTAGTTTAATGTCGGTAAATTATTCTTGATGTGTACTTGGTTGCTTTACTTCTATGTAGCATATCATTTATATTGCCAAATACAGTTTTCTGAAATGTAATTATTCGCATTGCGAAGTCAGAATTATTAAAAGTCAAAATGGAGGGTGTGGACCTGGTGTTCATAGAAACAGTCAACACTAAAGCCTTGCATGGCTGGTCATATTTAAGTTGCCAGGATCCCCCCATGCAGACCCTCATGTATATGTATCACCGGTAAGCCGGGTGGACATAGCTCAAAGGGCCTCCCCATTACTAGGCATTAGAGATGAGTTTACAGCCTACTGCCCTCTGGGAAGACTGTTTTAAAAGTGTCCATATCCCCAGAAATGGTACATTTGGAACCACGAAGAGTGCCGGTAAGCTTTGTCACGTCCTGCGGGTGCCATTCTGACGGGCACTTAACACCAGGTTCAACACAAATGCATCCCGATCAGAATATCATTATGGCAACCACACTGAATATCGCGACTAGAGAGGCAAATGTAGAATGGATAGCATAGATATTGCCTCCTTGAAAAATGAAGTCAAACTTTTTATCCCCTTATTCCCCATTCTGAAGAAAATAATGTAAAATAATTTAATATGTTACATATTTTTAAAGGGGACACCTGAACATCACGTTGGCGTGCCGTTCAAATACTTGCGTGACTTGCAGCGTAATGAAACTTGTAGCATCAACTAAGCCCGTATACTTTACTTCCAACGAAACGTAAAACCCAAGGGCCATGTGCATGTAAAAAAGGAACTTATTTCATTGCCAGACAGCTTGGAGGAAAGTGCAGTCATCATGCCTTAATAAGCACACTGGAGCCAGAGCAACCCTCCAGGCAATGGTATGCAGTGTTCTCACCAGGATTTTTTCACAGCGTCAGGGCAGGGGTCCGGGGGCCGCCGAAGGCCCCCGGCGGGGTCCAGGGGCAGAGCCCCGATGGGGGGACCCAGGGGGGCGAAGCCCCCCCCCGGAAGCTCTTGCATTTTAGGCTATTCAGAAGGCTTATTGTATCAGTTTTTAGGGGTAGCAGTTTGACGTAACGATACTTTGAGTCAAAGCATCAAAGACAACTAAAAACTCATAAACAACATACTTTACTCAGCTCAACAGTACTTTAATAAATATTGTCCGGTTTGCCACCAACTTTATCTAGATAAACAACTTTGACAGTCTCTGTTTTCATCGTATTTTTTTTCATCGTAAACAGAACAAAACACGCAGAAACATGTGCTCGGCACGGCCCGGGGAATCCCCGGCCGACTTTCAAGTTCGCGATCGGCGGACGAATAATGCGTTCACATAAGAGGTGTTGGACGTAAAAACAACAAGAATACCTTTGCTTCCTTTTGATATGAGTTTTGGGCCCGCAAAATCTCCAAAACGGCAGAAATTTTCGGGGTAAAATACGGTAAAATTTGCTCCAAAAATGGCGGTCGCTGCTGTTGTTTATCCTAAAGTCTTTGCCTAAACCAATGAGATCGCTAGTTTCCCCTGACGTCACAGAGACGCATCAGATCTCGCGAGAATTTTTTGCGAGATTTTACGATGTTTTCGCCGCCATTAACGCCAGCTGCCTGCATGCATGCAGGCACGATGTTTTTCGTCATTTCTCAACGCAAATTTCTCGATCTTTGGAAGGTTTTAGATGATTTACAAGTATACTGCAACATAAAAGGGAATATATACAAGTGCTATTTTTGTGCAAGTCCAAGAAGCGTTTCTTGCCGTTCCGATTTTGACCGGACTTGAACCGAAACTTTTTACAAGTTTTGTGCCGGTTCTCTGTTTACAGTACAGAACGCACGCCGCGCAAGGGGCGGTCCTGGGTGGGGGCTGCGAGATAGCGGTACGCGGGGTGCTGTAAAACACCTCCCTTCGAGCTGAAACTTCCTGAAACAGCGGAGGCGCGTGCTTGGCACGTGCTTTCGTATTTTTACTACGGTATTTTTCCAGTTTTCCCCCATTTTTTGGCCGCTACGCTGGGTGAAAATACAGCGTAGCGGGCTTTTTACAGCGTCATTTTTCCAGCCCACAGCGTATCGGCCCGCTATGCTGAAAAGGCCTGGTGAGAACACTGGTATGTGATATCTAATTAGATCAGTTTGATCTGTCTTCTAAATTTCCTTCTGCAGGCGAAGACTGCAGGCTAGAAACTGGAAATGTGGAACACAAAATAGGAATTGAAGTAACTGATTCCCAAAGGGTATGAAAAACCTTCTCCAACAAAACGGCCATGCTCTTGAAAAGGGAGTAATTTTTTCTAGATGCCAAACCACATTTACATCTTGAACGAATGGACAGGAACCAAGGACTTAACCTTCATCATGCTAACAAGCAAGTTCATTTCCTGGATACACTTGACTCAGCATGACAAAGGTTAAAGTCATCATTTTTCCATTGAAATCCCACAGAACATTGACTTTTGGGTGTCTCTGGCTCCAAAGACTTTTGAGAAAAACCCATCAACTCACCTGCTACTTCTAATGTGGCATTATTGCTAACTGCCCTTCCGAGGTAGTTGGTAGCTACGCACTGGTACCGTCCTGCGTCCGGCTTACTTCTCCTACCGTGGATAATTCTGAGGAAGAAAAGGGAGCCGCTGGGGAGCAGCATCCTGTGGGATCTGGCGTTCTCCAAGTCCGTCTCCACGGGCTGACCATCCTTGAACCACTGGATGGTGGGCGTGGGCTGGCCCTCCGCTTTACAGTTCAAGGTGGCCGGCTCGCCCTTTGGCACGATAATGTCCGAGGGGTGCTCGATAATCCTGGGTGGGAAGTCATCTTGTTGATATCTTGTGGCTGAAAAACATAGACGAGGAAGAATGAATATCAACATTTATGATTATATTACCTGAAACTACAACTGTCAATAAAAATATTCCAACATTCTGAACATTAAAGAGTTCATCATTACAATAATTAACATATTCATATAATATGTACATGTATAAAAAATGCTCTAAATCAAAGCATTGTCAACACTTAGGATTAAAATATACTATAGACTTTCTGTCCTTAACAAGATGAGGACTGACATCCTCAACAAGTCTTTGAATATGAATATTATGATGGATAGGAAAAAAAGGAAAGGGGTAACTTTTTATCATCAATCTGTAGACATATTCTATGAATACTTGAGTTATTGTTGAGTAGAAGGAATATTTGGGTGGCTATACAACATACACAGTATTATCCATCATCCACTCAAAACGCTAAACCTCCTTATTGAAATCATGTCGCCGGCGTGTAAATTGAGTTAGCAGCCGGCATATTTGATTACAACTTGTCTGACACGTCCTACATCTTGTTCTTCCTATCTTCAAGCTAGTTACGCATTTTTTTCGCTGATGGATGTTGCCGACTTTTCAGTTCCATCACGTAGAGAATTGCCTTGAGTCCCGCGCGTTTTATCGGCATGCGATCTGACGTTCACTTTATAAGCTTGCATGTGGGGAATAATGGCCCTGCATCTGAAATCAGGGCATGCAGGGGATGATAAAACCTCCCTGGAGACAGCGGAAGGGATGCTCAGCCGAGAAAGGGACAATTATGTCTGCATGATGTAAAGCTTTGGTGTTTTATTGCAATATATTAGCATGGGGTGGCCTGCCACCTTTTATATTACAGGTGGAATAAATATGGAAAATTTATACATTGATTAAATGAAAATACACCAGGCCCAATACATCCTCTATGAGTCAACTATTACTTTATCCAAAAATCTCTTCTGCCAAGAAATCTCTAGATTTAACTTAGAAATCAAAATAAAACATAAGAAGCAAAACCAAAATACCAAATTGAATGTTTCTGGCAATGTCAGATTTTGTCTTTTTGCTTATGGAGTTAAACCAACAATAAGATTCATCTTGTATCCATTGAAGGCAGCACAATTTCTAAAATTACTTTGGATGTCCCCTGAAAAATCCTACTTTTGCATGGCACATAGCTGAAAAATATACCTGTTGTAATTTTCCCGGATATTAGAAAATCAATACAGTGCATTTGTATATTTTCATTTTATTACCCAGATGTAGGCATTCCCCAAAATTGCTCATGTTACAGTGGAACCTTTCCAATTGGAAGATGCTAAGTTAATAAAGTACTTATGATATACACAAAGAATTGAGGCATTCGGGGGGGGGGGAAACTGGAATCTGTCCAACAAACTTTCAACTGCACAAGCTCTCCAAATACAGCCAACTCTATACAACAGAGGCCACGGAGTGTCTTCTGATTCTGATTCCTGCACAGTTCTGGTTGCCACATTCCAGAATGTTCCTGCTTTTGTGTATGCCCCTGTGACACAGCATCCATTTGCATACCTCTGTTCCCCTACACTGGATACAATTGCACTATGAATCGGTATGGGGCCTTATAAAAGCATAAAAAGAACTTCCTATCATGCATTTCTGTTTCAAATATTTGCGTATCCGCCAATACTCATCAACAGAAATATTCTTACATTATGATTATCTTATGAACAGTTGGGCCTATTTAACATACCATTAACGTGGGTGGTTGAGACCCTTTATGGCAGGTTTGACAACAGATATGGGCATATGATGGATTGTGTTGATAATGTCCACCCCTTACATTATTAACCTCTATATGAGCAAAATATTTGGTTGACTCCCTGACCTTTTAGGCAGGTACGGGAACCAGTGATTCGCAGGCAGTTACATCAGACATATCACCTTCATGTATGGGGCTCACGGATAAAAATTTGTGGGCATCAAAATTACTGACCATAAAATTGCCAAAATTGAAATCGCATCTGGGACTGGGTGATATGGGACTGCAAGCAGTATCCAAAATATCAGGTACAACATCTCCTGTAATACTAAAATTAATACCAAGTGAACTTTGGATGATCCATAATTCCAAAAACAAAACCCCTAAGAACTAAGAATATTTGCAGAGAATGTTTAGGAATGGTTAAAATTGTACATCCTGGAAGCTACAAAGCTACTGAGAAGGACAAGAGAAACATTGTTTTTCAGATCAATCCCCCATTGCAGACCAGCAGGCCCCTCCCTTTCAAACCCCAGGGAGCCCAGGTCACCATGCAGAGAATTGGAAACACAACCAAGTCTATCCCAAGCGCCCAGCATCAGCTGCTTGGTACTTCTTCACTACAAAGTAATTCTCTATAGCACTCCAAACTCTCCTGGACTGAGAGAGACTCTTCCTGTGTCTTAAGTAAATAACCATCTTCTGGAGTGCTTGCTTTGTGGCAGGTACAGCTCCACATGTTCGGAGGGTAAACAGTTAGGAAATGAGACAAGTAAACATGGCTCAAGGACCCAGCCACACTTCTGGGCCTCCCAGTTCCCTTTCTTCCCTTTGTTCCAAGCTTTCTCTTCTGTAGGCTATTCACATCTCATCATGCAAATGTGGGCCCTAATACAAGTCTCATCCTCCAGTGCACACGGCAGTACTGGTGGTCCCTCTCATCACTCCTCAACAGAGATAAACCTGTTTGAGAATAACAATGACCTGAAGTATTGAGCAATTGCAGGTGTGAAGAATCACGTATACAATAACAAATGAGCCATCTTATAGGATGCAACGTTTCCAAGTTTTGTAGGAAGGGGATATTAGTTCCACTGCGGATTTCTCCACCTTTCTAATCACTATTATTGATAACAATAGAAACCCCAATAGACAATCCCTTTTTCTGTACTTCCGATCTCCCAGCCTTATCTGATTTCTTAACCTACATTCAGAATACAGCACTTCCCCCTGAATGAGTCCCTTGAGAAGATTAAGAAGGAGTCAAGGACAAGTGGATGACAGGGGAAGATTCCCACAGGTAGGAAAGGTGTCTGGCGCTGACTCATCCACCCAAGAAGTGTCAACACTTTATGGACTCCTGCCTGTTTATTTGTTTATCTGGGGCACAATGCCTGCTGATCCTCTTCATTAGGCAATGGGCACCAACCAATACACAACTGTGTTTTGAGGCCTTTTGGTATCAAAATATGTGGCAAGCTTCATGTTGACTACTGTGTAGTACTTTAAGCCTGGATTTGTGAAAACAGTGAAGTGGTGCGTGTAGTACGCCATTTTTACTATCCATCTTATCACAGGACAACATTTGTCCTGGTATGCTCTTGTGCGCAGAAAATGGCAGAAGAAATGAGACAAAGGATACCTTCCCGCAGTTGACCTCATTTTTGCCTACAATGCCCAGCATTTAAAGCATTCAAAAGTGTTAGTTTATTGATGTCCATCCCGCTGCCTCCTGACCACTCCTGTGACAAACTGTCTGGCGGGCGCTTTGATGTTGGTCCCTTTGCCAGGCTCCCATGCCTAATCAATTCAGGACAAAATGCACGCTACCCAGCCCAGGCAGCCAGCCAACCACCAGAGTGATAATGTCTGAGACTCCGTGCAGCGTATGATGAATATTCCATAACTCGTCATTTCACATGGTGTACGCAGCAGTGTCAGAGGGTATTCTAGGTAACCCTCCGCAGTTTGGGCACGGAGAAATCACGAGACCGACATCATTGCCCCTTGCACTGATCCGTAGTTGTTTCCCCGTTCCTCTTGTCTATTTTCCAATTCATCAAGACAAGAGCCTTTCTCCACAATCAAAGCTGACCACTGCACACAAGAATTTGTCCATTATCCCAACAGATGGCCTGTGAAAAGGAGAGACCCTTTTCTACATTACAGGGAAGGTCATGCAAGGCTTGCAGGGTCAGGAGCTGCTCAAAACCCGGACAAAGGAGTGTTGCCACTTTTAATTCCCCAATTCAGTAGGGATGGAGACAGAAGCAGAAAAATGGTGCAGAAGATTGATTACACTATCCCTGAGTCACTGTCTGTCAAGACTGGCAATATTGGCAGATGTCTGTGGCAGCCATTGAAAACTAATTTCAATGCCAGTGTCCAAAAATCCCCATACATTACCAAGATATGGAAATGAACAACAAAGGAGTCATAACAGGAAAGGGCAAAAATCTCCCTTAAGACAAAGGTTTCTTCTTAGCATATTTATGTTTCCCGAAGGGAGAACATATAGTATCCTTACAGGTATTTGCATATAACAAAAAAGTCAGGAGAAATGGAAGTTGTATCATGCAGTCCATGTTTCCATCTTTTTGATTGGCTGACATTCTTACTATCTTGCTCAGACGTCAGGGCTAAACCTATCAACGCAAAGGTCACAAAATGGCAGTCCGCACAGAGCAGCTTTTTGATTGGGCAGAAGTCTAGCTTGATACGTCAGGGGTAAACCTATCAACGCATCGGCTCCACAGCTCCACCAGCTGCACTCGGCTCGGTGTTTTGTCGGCTCGCGCGTACGAGGTGTGTTTTGTCGGCTCCACAGCTCCACCACGCACTGCAAAGCAGGTAAGCAACGCTACATTTCCATGGCCTTAGCGGGACAAAATTTACGCTGCACGAATCTCATATTTTCCCCTTGATCCACGCTGCACGAATCTCATATTTTCCCCTTGATCCACGTTGTGCTCCCATCCCCGAAGTCGCACATCGTGCGCATCCACGAACATTCTACCCAGAAAATAATCGCTATGATCCGAAAATGTTGCAGGCTTCTTTTTTGCGGGAGTTTTGTTTTTGTGTCACCAGAAAAATGCGACATCATTTATTTTCGGCAAGGACCTAGATAAAAGCTCCTTGTTTTCGGGGAATATTTAGAAACCCACGCTAACTCTCAGCACAATTACGGCTGCATCGAAACCCAAAATTACGCTAGAGACACCATCAATGGAAAGTTCTTTGGATTATGAATTTTTTTTAACTACGATGGTCCAATGTAATCGTGAAAAAAGCGTTCTTTTGCGTTTTAAAATGTAACTCTTTGAAACAAAAAAATGGCGGCAGCAAGCAGCAGCCGAGCGAAAGCTCCCATGATGCACCGCTCCAACCAATCAGAGCGCGACTTCGCCGGGGATTCCCCCTCTTTATGTATTCAGTTGTTGTTGTTGTGCTGCCATTCACCAATCAGAGGTGCGTATTTCTGACTCGCGCCATCTCTGTACAAAAATACGTATTTCTTGGGAAGAACAGCGGGCCACGATGTTTTATTATGACAGAAAATACTTTTTTGCTTACCTTGAAAAAGCCCGGTAAAACTGAACGCTTTCATGTCTGCTCCCTGGATATAATGGCATCTTAGCACGGTGCGTCAGAGCAAGCCACCGGAAATTTGTAGAGTGAATTTTCTCTAACGTTACGTACAAGATGAAAACTTCACAGTTCACTCCCAAAAAAATTCTGGGGAGAGCCCTGCGGTACGTTCTTATTTTGGACGTACGTTTATTCTTTTCGGCCAAATTGGGGCTTTACAACCTTTGTTCCATTCTGATGTGAATTTTGGAGACGCAAATTCGTCGATGTTCACAAAATTTCCGCAAGCGTAAAAATCTAAAATTTACGGCCAGCGGTAAAGCCCGCAAGTAGCCAGTCACAATCATGCAAATGAGCTAGACTTCGCCATGTTGAATTTTAGCGTTCAGGTTTTCAACTCTCGCCGCCATAAAAAAAGGCACTTACACAGCTTGTAAAGCAAGGAAACTTCGTACACATCAATCCATGCCCGACATTTATGTCACTTCGGGTCATGCATGCCACAACGTAGTACTACTTTCAAGTCTCAAAACAGATATATTTTCATACTGTTGACTTTCAAAAATTATCGTCAGATTCTGAATGTTGAACTACTTTTATAGATGACCTCTCACAACAAACTTTGGGAATGTTGATGTGTGTTTTCATTGGTGGTAATGTCTAAAACATATATGCTTCAGTACTTGCAATTAAATGATAAATTCATATATCATGTAAATTTTCTATTTGAAAATTCTTCACTTTCAAATCACTGTTGCTCCTGGTTAGGAGTCATATCGGGGAAGCTAGCCCAATTTTTCAACATTGCTAACTGATATGGTAAAGTACTTGAAATGATTTTACATTAATTGCTTCACCTTCCGAGTACAAAATTCATATATCATGTCAATTTTTTCTATTTGAAAATTGTTGACTTTCAAAGCACTGTTGGCTCCTGGTTACCAGTCATACCACCTACACAATCTACATGGTAATTTGGTCATTTTTCGGGGGGTATGTTTATTTGGGACTTAAGAGTAAACATGGGGTTTGTATGTGGGAACAACATAAAAATACATAATCTGACAACTCATCTCATGCACATATCATCTTTCCATTGCAGGACTATCAACCAGCCCAGAAAGCCACTTCTGTACAACGACACAGTCCAACATCACTAACGCAACAAAGCAGCACTACTAGCAGCTGGACTCACCATGACAAGGACCCTAGCTACAAAATCAGCCTTTCCATTTATTTCCAACATTCTAAAATACATTCTCTGAACTATAACATTGTCTCTTTGTCATTCTTCTGACAACATGTATCTATCTATCTATCTATATATATATATATATACAATACACACACACGTGTCTTATATATATAGCCGTATCACCCCAGCTACCATCCCAACCACAGGAAGGATCACCCAAAGACCCGAGAGTAATCTGACCCGCAGCACGGCTGGAACCAAGGATGATGCAGAATACACCGTGTTCTATTTTATTCAGGTCATACCCACATGAGAAAACACATACTTCAATCCGAAATGTACCATAACTTCAGAACTGTTGTCTCCTCAAACAAAAGTGTAACAACAGCAAGTCCTATTACCAACATACCACATTTCGCTCCTCCAAAATTCTTCCATTTACTCACAAAACCTGTCCAATATATATATATGTATATGCATATGTATATGCATATGTATATGCGTATATATATATATATATATATATATATATATATATATATATATATATATATATATATATATATATATATATATATATATATATATATATATATATATATATATATATATATATATATATACATACATATATATATATACATATACATACATATATATATATAGAGATATATATATGTATGTATATATATATATGTGTGTGCATATGTATATATATATATATATATATATATATATATATATATATATATACATATACACACACATATATATATAGAGAGAGAGAGATGTCTCTATGTATATGTATGTGTATATATATGTATATATACACACACACACATATACA
>NC_049979.1:21038419-21102742 GCF_000003815.2 Branchiostoma floridae
GAGACAGATAGATCACTACATATGGCTACTACCTAGGTCAAATTGCTCCAAGGGGAAACATTATGCATTTTCACGAAAATGTCGCCTCTCTAGTTCTATCCTTGCATCACTTGACTGTGCTAAACCATATCGTGTTGGATTTCTAAACCATGTGACCTTCATTTATGATCAGTAGGCATGGATAGCATAGCACGTCACCGGAACGTACTGCGCCTGCGCAAACCCTGGTAGTTTGGGGCTTGGTTTGGTCAACGTTGCATTAAAATCCCGCTTGTTGCACAGTATATGTTAGAGACATGGTTTCGTGTAAAACGTACACGGAGTTTTACCCTTATATACGCACGTACTTTCTTAAATGCGGCCCTTTAGTAAACCGGGGGTTTAGCATGTCTATACTTTTCGCGCAGGCGCAGTACGTTCCGGTGACGTGCTGGATAGCATTGACTACTTTGATATAAGGTTGCTGAAAACCACACACCCCGCTTACAAGAATGCCAAATGAAACAACGAAATGGACTTCTTTATCAAAAGACACTCTCAATACAGAAAAGAAATATTCAAGGTTGCAGTTGTGAAGAATGTTCTGTTGGAATTTGATATAGCATTGACAAATGATATGGAAAAGGACTTGAGAAAGAAGGGATAAGTTTCCTCACCTATAACCAAAGGATTGATGGAAAAGGTCATTTTGAAAGTTATCGAATGGATCAAAATCTATGGTAGTGCTAATTACTCTGGAATCTCTGGTCACGGGTCCACAGTTTTCATTGGCTTTGACAATGGAACTCATTACCTTCCCCAAATCACAGTCCATGAGCAATCTCTCAAGTTTACAGAGCAGAAAATTGACATTTCAATCTCTGCACTGAAATCCTGGCTGCAGAGGAAATCCAGGACGTTCTATGCAACATGAGCAAGATGAACAACCATGGACAACAAGGAATGGCCATTTCTGGAGAAAAGCACTGCACCTTGAGCAGGAAAAGGACATCCACCATACATGGTGTTACCTGCTAAAGACTTCTTAGCACTCCTGAAGACCCATCATTACAGGTGATAAAGGTCTCAGGCACTACCCTACAGTGCAGAAAGATAAGCTGGCACCACTGATAAGCATCTCCCATTAGAAGTTTGTGTACCCTATAATTTTTGGGTCGCCAAATTTACATGTCTAGGGGGTGAGTAAGCTGCTGCTGAGAATCCCTCAGTCCTGGACACACAAGATTTTAAGCGGGGATTTTGTAGGAATTAAAATGAATGTCCCACAAGTGAATAGGAATTATAGTCAACTTCTTGAGGGACAACATGACATGCAGACACCTAAGGGTTAGAAAACACAACAAGCTGGACACTAGAAAAGAGGACACATGCCAGTATTGTGCTGGTGGAGGCTTATCTTCTTGGGTAAATGGGTTCCGATGACTGATGTCTGGTCAACTGCTGCCTTCTTTCAACACCACTGACCACCATGTCCTCTTGGCTACTTCTCAAAATGATTTATAATTACAGGGTAAACCCTTAGAATCAACGAAGTTATGGGTGATTTAAATCCTTCACAGGTTTATAAACTCATTTATATTTCTTATAGCGGGAAGTTGGCGATTATTCAGGTCTGACCAGTGTAACTTCACTCCAGTTTGGTTAGGAACGGTAGAGTAGTCAAGAGAAACCCAGGTCTTCCTGGTTAAGTCCTGGCCCTTATCAGTCTCACAGCACAGTAAGCTTGCTCCACTCTCAAAGGCTTCTTGCTCCACTAGGCCAGACTGGGTGTCTCTAGGCTAAGGCTTTCTGATATCTTTATCTCCTTCTCTGTTTTCTCTCTGAAGTCTTATGGCCAAAGGTCAAAAGAATTATGAACACTTGATACCCACTTTTTCCTACCTCTTTGCATAAACAACTTTGTAATTTGTATGCTTGACACAGGTGTAACACAATCAGATAGGACTTTAGAAAAGTGGATGGCTTAGCAAATATAATGTATGTACGCTTGGGACAAAAAAAGCATTTATAAAACATACGGTAAAAATCTATCTTGCAACCAAACCTATTTTAATGTTCACATGTTGAATGATGTTCTTTGTTTTGTCTGACATTATACAGACCACCATGAATGTTGTTCACTGCATCAATTTTTCAGCACTAAAGTAACCCTCTACAATACCCTTATACAGCTTATTATATTGCTAGGCTGACAAGTAGTCACTTGGCAATGTGTGCTGATAAATTGCGTGGTGCTGAATACAATCCAAGAAGATCCTCTGAGGACATTTGCATCTGAAAAGTCTTCCCTGAGCCTTCAAAATGAGGAATACACATTCTACCTTCCAATAACAATTGAAAGGGAAACACTTAATGTTGTCTAAACACTAGCAGTGTGGTTTAATCAGTAGAGAGATGTGTTTTGTGATCTTTTTTGATGATGGAAACCCAATAGAGAGTTGTTTCCAATCCCCTGGGCTCTCGTCATCACTTTTGAAAATGGGTCCTCTGCCCATATTAGGAAGGGTGTGATGGGTTTTAATTGCCAGAAATGACATCACTGCTTTCAGTACCAAACACAACACTCCCACCAGGGAAAAAGACAACTCATCAGATAGAAGAGCTTCCTCAACCACTTTCAAGCCAGAAACCACACAAACCCATTCTCTACTTATAATACATGTATCTACCATCTCCACATGCATTATCTTGGCTACTGCACCCTCATTTGGTTATTTATATTGACTGGAGGTTACAACCACTCTTATCAGGGCAATGAATTTTTAACACACTCCTCTTCATTTCCACATCTGAATTGGACCCCTTGTCTGAACCTAATTAATTCAATCTCCCCAAATGCTCTAGATTACTATCATTTGGGAGGTGCAATTGCATTTGCATGCATAATCAGTAGACCGACTCTAGTGTTCAATATGAAGATCTTCTAGACGGCTACCAAAGCTGCTCATGTGAAACTGAAGGTTCTATAAATCTTTAGCTATGTATATTACAAACCAATATTGATAACCTTTATAGAAAAATTACACCGGTCAAAATAGTAACATTGTAGTCTTTTATCCATGCTGTAGGTAATATGCTAATGATTTGCAGTCGGTCATTTTGATTCACTTTTGAACCAATATGCCGCCCAAGCCCCACCCCCACTGAGAAAACAAGTGTTTATTTACCAAAAAAATATTCCATACTGTGATGTTTAACTTTCAACATTTGTTTCTGCTTTAACCCTCAAACACCCGAGTGGGGTCCATTTGGACCCCAGGCGTACATTTTGAAGTGCCATTTGAACATTTTTGATCTGAAGAAAAAATCCTTCCGTGACTTTGTCTATCAATATGTCTTATACCTTCTCCTAAGTTTTCGCAAAGATTGGTACAATAATGTGGAAATTATAAAGAAAGTTTGTGTTCAGTCCCTCTGGGGTCCAAACGGACCCCAGCAAAAATGTGCAGTTTTTAAAACAAACTTTGGAGGCTAACTGCTTAACCACTTACAGTATGACTACCAAACTTTCAGAAAATAATAAGAATGTAAACTTAAATCATCACAAACATTTCTGTGTCATCAACATGTAATGTGACGACATTATGACGTCAATTGCCTAATCAGAGCGGCCATCTTGGATTTTGACCAATGACGTCATGAAATTAGCATAAATTATAAATCTTAAGTCATGAAAATTACATTGAATTTCATAGAATTTAATTTTTGTCAGAAAACAGGTGTAGTTTACCAAGAAAACCTTGTTTAAATTGAAATTGTCAAATTTTGGCAAAAATATGCCTGTTAGAATATGGTTGCCATGGCAACCCCCAAAAATGATAAAATTACTTTATTGACAAAAAAATTTTGCAAACAATATTTTGTGATAAATTACCAAGTTTCGTAGCTTTAGCTTTAGCCGTTCATGAGTTATGCGACATAAATGTTGCTGGGGGCCTCAAAATTCCGCTATCTGGTCGGAATAGGTTTAGTGCAAAATGTGGTCCTTCTGAACTTTTGCATAAATTATGATAATGAGGTAGAATCAGCAACACCTTAACATCTCAAAATCTTCCTCTTACATTGACGAAGCAATGTATATACAATTATCGCCAATAAGAAATGGTACTGAGATTTTATGAACAAAACATTTTGGGGTCCGTTTGGACCCCACTCGGTCATTTTAGTCGCAAAAAAAGGTCGGGTGCTTGAGGGTTAAGGTTGTTTGTGGCAGTTTTTTGGTGTAACTTAAGCCCCATCTGTGAATGGAAGGAATCAGAACTCTGGATGTCATTTTGTCAAGGATGGTGGTCCTGCAAAGCACATATTGAGGAAATCCTTTAGGCTGTTCATTTTGTGGTGTCTGCAAGACCAAGACCCTATTTTGAAATATGACACTGTCTCCTCCTATGATTATGGGGCGACTAAAAGCTATGATTAATCTTCATGTAATATTCCGACAACAAAATATCATCTAATATTGATAAAGCCGCCATCTCCACGCGTTATATTGCATTCTTGGAGAAACACAATAGTGTTTTGTCCCAGTACCCCTTTGAGGAAGATTCAAATCATTGCCACAGATTTAGAATCGAGCTACCATTTTTGAAAATTTGGACTTCTTTGGAAAACAGCTAGAAACTGCCACTTATGTTAGTGCGACGTCATATTTCTTTGGATGTTCTATTGAATTTGATTAAAAAAAGTAAAGACGATATCCCAGAGTTTTGTTTATTATAAACCGAACAGTCATACACTGTTACCTTTAGATACTTTGTGACAAAAATGATACTAGGAGAAAATTTTACCTGGGATTATCAACTTCCCAAGCAACAGCAAAATAACATTGTTTAATTAATGAAGATGAAAGACTGCAACAAAGGCAAGGTCAAACAGGTATTGATTTCTTTCCACAGAATGGGCACCTATCCCATTGTGATATTTACTCGAACTACCCATTAAAGGTGGCAATAATTCTAGTCCTGATGTGTAGACTAATTAAGATTTGACACTGGGACCACCTAGGTAAACAAATTACGGAAACCTATCAGGGTACAAGGAGCTGTTTTATGTGGATGTAAAGTGCAGGGGTCATTTAGACCAGGAGACCCCATTAACCCAACAATTCTCCGAGGATACCTTGTCTTAGTCTGAGGGGTAACCTGCCAGGGAAACTTGACCTCCAAGACTTCTTTGACCTTGGGGTATTTCTAGAAGACATTCTTTCCAAGATGTTCTTTCAGGAAGTGCCAAGAAAGAATTCAAGTTCGGAGAATCGTCAACATTACTTCAGGGCAGACCAATAAAATTGCACATAATTTCATGGGAGACTAATAAAAGTCAGAAGGTCAATTTCAACAATACGATATTTGAATTAATAATTCTATCCCCAAAGTGTTATATGACTAAATGATGGTGACATAAAATAGATATTTCACAACAGAGATGCAGACAGGTGAATATACAAGCTTTCTGAATCTGATATTCATGCTATCTCTGAACTGGAGAATCATTTCAAGTGAGTCGCCCTGACTGAATAAAATAACATTATATCTGCATGAGATGAACACATTTCTGCATGGATTTCCAATTTCCATACATACATGTACTGTGCCTTTGGTGTTGTTCTCTCAGTTCCGTGCTTCAACACAGCAAATCATCCAGAATGGATTTTCATATGCCCATCATTTACTGTACGCCTCAGGACCTGAGTTATTTGATAAACTCAAAGGAATCCAGGTCTATGCTATGTCATCCGAACTATCCGGCAAAGGAAAATAGTCTATCTAACCATCCGTCAGGCTTACCTTAATGCAGGCAAAGCGCAGTTCTTTCTTGGGGGGCCTCGTAAGAGAATATAAAAGGATCAGTTTGAGCTGCGCCAGGGATCAGTTTGTGCTACACATGGGATCTTGGGTGACAAGTAGAACTGATGTGTAAAGCATAATTTATGGTACAGATATTTTCTTACAAGGTTACCTTGGCATTTAGATCGGTCTCCTGTTCACAACACAAAGTTGCTGTGAGGATAGCGAGGTTCGCCTTTTTCATTTGGCACAGCATATATTAAGGGGTGTTCTGTAACGTTTGACACACAGTAATTATGTGATAATCATAACATGCTTCACGGAACCCTACCTGCCCCAAGCTACTGTGAGAACGAGCTGTTGTCTGTAAACAGTATTAATTATACAGTTACGAACATAAGTACAGCAACTTAGGTTAACACTTTCTCTTAAGTATATGGAACACTTATCTAGAACTATCACCTTCATTAGCAGGAGGAAAAGATGGCATAAGAACGCCCTCCTTGCCCTAGGCTGCAGTACCAAGTAGTGGAAACAAGGAGTCTAGACTAAAGGGACTGACGCCTTCCACAGGAGACCCGCCCAAGGCACTTTCATCAGTTTGTCTTCATGATTCCATCACCTGTCTAATACTAATAGGTCGGGACACCTCGATAAAAGGACCTGCGTCCCTTTTAGAGGAATGAGTGCACCTTCTTCTGACTTCTTCACAGCATACATGTCCCGACTGTTTTTATAGGATGGTACCATACAAAAGCTACAAAGCATTCCTTTCTACTAACAGTCCTTCCTGTGATGACAAGGTAGGACTGGTTTCAAATTCAAGACCTTCCCCTTGTTTGGACAACAGGGGACAAAGGAGGGATCCTGAAATCCCAATGTCGGACACTCAGTATACATAAAAATATTTCTAGTACATGCAAGAATACTATAGACTAGTGTGAGTATATGCTTAACCCAAGAGAAAATGAAACGAGACACTTGGAAATCAGAAACCACACACTGGTGCTAGCAATGATCCTTAAAACTATGTCCAGATCCTCTGGCTTCAGTCCCCTCACCTTGAACACTTTCACAGTATATTAGAACCACACCTCACGCCACCCCCAAGTTCACAGCACTGTGATGTACACAGCACAGGACATTTCACCCAGGTCTGAAGAAAATCAAGGGGTTCCTGGAAACTAATTACTGCCAGCAACTCCAAAAGTACTGACATTTGTTGTACAAGAATCCTGACAACCTATGGACCAGTCTACAGCAGCAGTAATTACAAACACTTGGAGAAACACTCAATAGTTTTGAATGGCCTCCAGCTTTTCTACTGATTCTTCTCATTTGAACCACATGACTTGATAGAAAGTAATGAGCATCACAGTAAGGGGAGGAAACAAATTCCACCTGAAAGAAATTGCCTTTTGATGGAGGCCAGCATTCCAGGTCATCTCCAAGAGAAGATATAGATGCGGTTTGACAGCTATCAATTCCTTTTAACCTTGGTTTTATTCTTCCACACTTTTGGTGACATTGAACTTTGACTCTTCTCCTAAAGTTTGCCAGGAAGAGCATTCACATTACCCGATCAGATTACCATATGAACCTATGGCAACCTTGCAAGTCTACAGGGGTTCTATTACAGAAAAGTACAATAATCTTACCATTCTGTACATGAATGACACAATATATCCTTTTTTCCACTTTTAATTAAAGGTGAAGAGCCTGTAACTGAAGTTGACAGTTTCTCCACACATAATACTTCCTCTCCTAACTTTGTGTGTCACACCATATTAGACTGTCTGCTCTGGAATATTCCTCTGGTGTCTGAAGGTTGAAAGGAACAGACAACTCCAATCCTCTAGGCTCTGCCACACTTTTGTCACACTCTGACCCATGACCTAGAGGATTTAGAAACCGCCATGCCAGGTCTTATCCCTGGGCTAATGTTGGACAGACATAAGGTGCCTTACCATGACCCTTAACCACCTTGTCAGGGGTCACTTTCCCGATAATCAATGTCTTTGAACAGGTCCATGAAATATTGAGTAGAGCAGAAGGAAGGAAATGTTTTTCACAGTAATTGCAGTCTGGAACCAAACTACCAGTAGGCATCCTGTTCCCATTTCTGACAATGTCCAATACTGTGACTTCTAATGGCAAGAAGGTGAAGAAACAATCCATGTTTGGTCAGTTGCCAGGAAAACTCATTCATGGTCTGGCTGCCTGGAACTTTGATGTTCTTGTAGGGCTTTCAATGTGCAGAGAAATACAAGCCTTATTAGATGAGATCAACATTTTTTGCAGGCATTTAAAGATTCTATACAGTGTTAGATACAAGTTCACTCAATATTGGATCCAGCATGACTATAACAGTGATACACTTGCTCATGTACAAACAAATGACATAATGTTTCTACTTTGCTGTTGCCATGACAACTTAACTCCTAAAGTGAAATTAGATAGTGTAGCGGTCCAGTCAGGATCCTTTTTGTGAAGAGGTCGGGCATCTCAAGAGTGACACATTACAAGTGGTGTGGAGCCAAGGGCTTACCATCCAACCCAAACAGGGCCTACCCCACCAGGATACATTTCCTCCACTGCATTACAACCATCTCTATATAAGGGGAATGGACAGAGTGCATGTGGGACTGGGGGCTTTACCTGGAGTCCAAACACACAGGAAAAGTGTGCTGTATGTATTTCACCCCCTTTCAGAAGGCTGGGTCCGTTCAGTGATTGACCTGGACGGCCAGTAAAACAAGGGCTTTGATGCCAATCCAAACACGAGACTGTGGTTGGTTGCCTTCCGCAACATGCCGCCATAAGGAGCACTCCTGTGTTAGAAACATGGCGGGATCAAAGGAAAAGTTTTTTGTTCTTTTGCAACAATCGGCGCTTTTCCTGTGCCAGAACACACCTTTGTTTCACAGGTGTACCAACACTTGGTCACCTGATACTTTAAGTGGGTGATAATGCTGACTGCACAAGCTGACGGAATCTCCGGCTAAAACAGTCCAGAAAATCCCCCTTGAGCCAGAAAAAGCAGAGGAATAATTGCGAAAGGGGTCAGCGTGTAGAGAAATCATCAAGGCATGATAATTCTCTTTGACGCCATTTGCTCTACACCATGACGGAAAGCTGGCTTCAAATCTTGTACGTTTGTAACTTGAAGAACATCAAAAGACGAACGTAGTGACTTCTAAACCACTTCTTATTTATGCAAGATCCATTGTTACTACTCACAAGATAAATGATGTCACGTCCTTTCAAGGCCTTTGTTCCTTTGTCTAAAATACAGAGTAGAACTTTAGTGGATCAAAGCCACCTGCAGTCTAACATTGAAAAGAAAAGACTTTCCTCAGCGAGGAATGTTTATTTGTGTATTTGGAACTTTAACTAAATTAGAAGAAAATTGCTATTTCCCTACTTTACTGCTGACAACAATGAATGTATAATATTATACTTCTATCTTGTGTCATACATGTAGAGGAACATTCAACATCATACATGTAACTGAAAGTCCCATTTGGAGAAGCTAAGATCCTTATCTGTTATCATTGTGAAGGTAACAGGAAACTGAGGAAAGACTTTAGGGCAAGTAAAAAGGTTTGTTTGTCTCCGACATTTAGGACTCAGTGGGACGTTTTGGACCACCAAAGAACAGTCCTTCCATAACCCCATCCCAGACAGAGCCCGTGTCTGGAAGAACTCTTTTCCATCATCTCGCTTTTCCTGATGGAGATCGCATGGAATGCCGCAGGCTCACCCCAGGAAAGGGAGCTACCTATAAGTCGTGCAGCTTGTGAACACGTGCTGAACACCTGGTTCAATGCCAGCTCTCCCCTTCCTAGCCTGACCTCAGGTGCATTCCTCCCAGGGTGGACCACCATTAGGGAAATGATTATCCTGGGGAGAAGCAGGCCTGGTGAGAGATGTTTCTTTACACTCTTTTGGAAGGTGAGTAGCCTGGAAGCCAGACTATTTCAAGGGCCTACACGCCACCTCCATGGCTTTAGGGCCAACATACCCACCAAGAAAATTTCAGCTTGAGCCATCTGAGTAAGACCCTGAATCCTTAGGGGCGTGTTATACAAAAAGCCAAGGAGCTCGCCTGTGTAGACCCTGGAAACAGTCTGGCTTCCTGGCTAAAAGGTGTGGGGCAAAGTGCCACCAACATGGCCCGGATGGTGCTGACTACTAGGTGCTGACAACACCGCCGAACAATGTGTGCCTAGGATATAATGCTGGGCATGTGTCTTCCGGCTACCTGGCTGGTTGTCCAGTCAGAACCAATGGAGCGCAGGCTATTTGTCCATGGTTAGGTGGGTAGCAGTGCTTATCCCTGCCATGGTACAGAGGCATGAATGGGACACCGACATGCCCACACAGACAGATCAAGCCAGCTTCAATTTCACTTTGAGTGGGACAATTGTGTACTTAGTGCATAGCATCCAAAGAACACTTTGCACAAAACCTTTGTTGACAAAAATTATACAACAAGAAAACATTTAACGCTACATAATTTCATCCCCATTAGAAGTACATTCTAACAGTTCTTTAACTTTAAGTATTAACCACTGCCAGTTCAAAAATATTTTGATGCAATGGTGTTATCACATTTTCATCAAACCAAAGCAGGGTACAAAAACAACAATTACTTAGTGGAGACAACAACTATTACTGTGCCTGTATCTACACAACCAGTTTTTTGGGACAATGGTTGTGAAAAGCTTCATCTGAACCATTCTGTTATTTACAATTATTTGCAGGAGGTAAGGCCTCACATCCTTATGACAACTCAAACTGAAATTCAATGTCAATGACATATTGTTTTTGGCAACCTTAACTTTCAATGATATGCCAAAACAATTTCATACTTGACCGAAATGCATGAAAAGTTCTCACCTTAATGATCTTTGAGGGTCTGTTCCCAATTACAGCTCTTCAAATTTGCATGAAACTTGACATATGAGAGTCACATTTAGCCTTCTCTCTACCAGAGGCTTACCTATGCATCAAAAAGGTATTTTTACACTAACAAGTCAACAGGGAAAGCAAATCATAGAGATTTATGCAGAGACAAATGATTCTTTCTTTTTCAATTTCTTTTCTGTCATCTATTATATTTACAAGCCTGGCTCTCAACTGTGGGGTGGTAAAATACAATCACTGTTCAGCAAAAAGTCAGAAATTGGACGAGTTGTCAGAAGGGGGCACAGAGGTGTACAATTTACATCCTTTCTAATGAGAAATTCCACCCACTTTCTGGTTGAAGGGGAGGCAGCTGTTTTTGAAGAACAGAACCCTGTCTCAGCTTTCCTGGGGTCAAGGGCACGGATTAATCACAGGGCCTGCAGCCCAGCCCTTCCACTGCTTCTGCTATGACTACTGGATTCAAGTTCAGCTTCTGATTTAGACGGACATAATGTGCCACCAGTTTTCCAATGGATGGGAATCACAATAAACTGACCAGTAATTCCTAAGGTTTTGATGACTTACATTGAGGAGGAAAGATAAACACTCAAGGTATCAAAATAATCTTTCTTGATTTATGATGATAATCATGATGATGATTTATGCACTTAATTCAATATATGATAATTTTTCAAATACTGGGAGTGAAATCACAATGAAACTATTGTTCACAAAGTGCACGGTCAAAGCATTCTGTGTCCTGTTTCTCCAGGTTTAATACACCATTAGACTGCACAATATTACCCCCAGCAGGTGCAGAAACAAGCTTATCGTGTTCATTTTCAACGACTGAAGAGGGCAACTTTTCAATCTTCGTCCCCATGGCAACCGTAAGCCCCCCTCAATCCTGCCGATGTCATTACCATGCAGGGCCTCTCCCTTTCTCCTCACTTCCCTTTGCTGACCGCCTTTTCATAAAGCTGGCCGCAAATGGAAAGATGCCTCTTCATCGATCCGGGAATGGGCATCAGAAATAGTTCCCTGGTGGGGTAATGGTGCTGGGATGAGAATTTGTGGAGAGTTGATGGCAAGTCAGGGTGGTCTTCACTGGCCCTATGTCAGAGTGATGGACTGCACCATTTCTTTGATAGGGGGGAGCTCTACACCCCTGCACAGTATTGATATCAATTTTTTTTTTAATCATGTAACCTTCCAGGACTCATCAGACGTATCACAAAAATCCTAATGGTTGTTGGTGATAGGAAATTAGTGTAAAACTGTATCAACTTCTCTCCGCCCATACCTACATCAAAGATGACTTGGTCTAACCTTTATCCAGATAGGATGATGGGAAAAATGACTGCGTGGCCCATTACTTACCCTACTCAAGGTCATAGAAGGGCGCTGAATCATGCAAAGATGAGAGAGATAGGTGAGACCAGTGGCTGATAGAATATGCAGTTTGCAGACACACAGGAAATTGGCAACACACATCAAATTTCTCACAGAAAGCAACTCAGACAGGAACCTGCCATGACCTAGATGCATACATTCTAAAGGTTCCTACCGGAATGACTCCCACACATACTGAGGCATGAGAAAAATTCAGAATTCTGCACAAGATTTGAGATGGAATTTGCTTTTCTCCCTACAAGAACACTAACATTGTCACATGGATTCAACTGTCACCCTGTTTGGTTCCTTATGTTATGGTACTCTCCATAAGGATATGATTTATGTCCACACAACTGGCTGTAACTTTACCTTCACTGTCACGATATACTAAACAAAACATAATATTGCAATGACTATAGAAACAAAATCTTATACCACTAATGACCTCATCAACATACACTAGTGTCTGGAGTGTCAGTGACAATTCTAGGGTTATGTTTAGATATGGACGAGATAGGGTCATTTTGTTTGGCCTGGGTTCACCAGAACTGAAACCTGACAACTAGATAACCTGTCCAGACCACTCAAAATGGGGTCTACATGATTATCCTATCCTTGAGACCTTGGAGGATAACACCATCAGCACAATATCAGTGTCCTGCTTTTCTTTCATTGGGGGTATAGCCCTGTCACATAGATTCCTATCAGGTTACTGGTAATAACTCACCAACATATACATTACTACAGTCCAGTTACTGTGCACTATGTCAAGCATCATGTGTGTCTCTTACATAGGTTTGTATTCTAACCGTTATTTTGTGTTTTAGAGGACAAGGTTGCCAGGACAAGGCAGTTCCTGTCCCATCAGTCTGTCCACACCTATTTTGTCATCACCCTTATCAAGATGAATTTGACCCAAATCAAACAGAACACAACATCCATCCTTCTACCATGGTATTCACTTCTCTAAAGCCTGCAACACTACACTTCAATGGGAAGTCTTTCAAGGAGACAGGTCTCGCCGATTTTTATTCAGTAGACCTCCCGTGAAACAAAAACCTTGTTTCTGATTACGTGTCCTGAAGGACACTAATAAGTGAGATCCTTTTCTGCACCTTCTGTCATAGTCCTTTGGCCTAAAAGGTAAATATGTCGGCCATTCTAAATGGGGGATGAAGACAAATATACTGATGGTTACTCAGGCTGGAGGCCATGTTTCCACAGTTGGTGGTCCTAGTGATGGGCACACCAAAAATAAACAGTGGGAGTTCCCCTCAAGAAATGTACAGGTGGGGTCACAGACTGGTGCATCAGTTTGAAAAGAATCTTTTAGAATCTAACTGAGAAATCAAGGTGGATGTGTATGGTTGGATAGCAAGGGTCTATAATCTGGGAAATGGTCCATTTCTGTCAATATTGACAGGGGGGGGGGGGGTATTGAAGTTGTAGATCAAAGAACCTCTGTATTGTGGGAAAGTTTGATTGACAAACTTGGCTGGTGGAATTGATGCTAGCAGCAGGTGAGGGGGAGGGGCCAACAGTCTGAGTGTGACATGGAAGTAAGCCAGTTCTGATTATATGTGAGATTGGAAATCCTGTAGATGAAGCCAGGGGATTTGAAACAATAATATGAAAGGCTTCACACAGACAACAGGTATACTAGTATATATCTTTTGAAGGACAGTGCATATCTTTCCGTTACAATGAAAGTACAGAAGCTTTTAACACTTTTACCAAATTTTGCCTAGACGCAGAATTATACATTTAGTCCAATTTACTGCCAGAATAAGTAATACAGACATAGATAAAGACATACATTCTCTGTTGCTGGGGATTAGACCTGCTTAAAGCACCAGGATTTGCCTGGTATTTGGACAGGCATGTCCCTCCCTATTAGTACTATCATAGATTCACATGACATACTTTGCCCCCTCTCTAGAAGAATCTTTCTACCTCATCAGTGTCTGCTAAATTATATCTCCTTCCATTTGTATATCAGAAATGGTTTCTTCAATTTTTTTAAGTAGTATAATCATGGCATATGAAAGACGTAGTTGCTCTTTTTTTCATTACTTTGTCCTTCACATATGTATTGCATTTTGTCATTATTATTCTTATGTCTCCAACACTACAAGCCTTGCTCCCATAACGTCAATCACAAGTGTGAACAATCTTGGTACTGACCCATGTTGGAGTGTTCTTTCTAAAATAAACTTTGAAACAGCAACTTCATTCACATGCTGACCATGTGTACCAAAAAAGGGGCTTTGCAATCAAATAGGACAGCAACAAATCATGACCTTTATGTCCATGCCCTGTCCTTAATTACCTCTTGAAATGGCAAAGTTCACATGGTAAATTTTTGATATTGTCACTTGTCTAGTGGCAGGTGACAGATTTAGGTCACTATAAACCACATCTTGGATAACTGACCTGTCCTACTGGGGTGTATGAAGAAGTATAAGGTACTACATGAGTGACGTTTGAAATATTTCCTTCCGTTGTATAGATAAAATATCAAGTATCCTTTTACAAAGACTATACATTCTCATGTTATGATTAGACTCAAATTATCTGTTATTGGAAAGCACATTTAATGCTATTCTTAATTTCTCAAAAAAGAATATCTTTTTTGAATTTGGACTGTTATAGGTTCTGTTCAAGCATCCCGCCTACACACGTCCAATATTTTTTTCCCTTTCTATCTCTGTTGGGAGACAGTTTAAGCTAGTAGTCTTTCATCTTGATCTAACATCAACATTCTGTCCCACAGAGACAATCCCTAAATGTTAAGGAAGAGACTGGGATCCCAGGGAATCCTCTGGAGTGAGACTAAAGGGATTATGAACTGGCAGTACTGAACAAACCTGCCAGCAAAATGTCAACCTGAGATAATGTCATCATCAAAGCAGACATGCGGCTTGTTTACAAGACGCTCAAAATCCTAGTGATGACAGATAACTCATTAATACGTACTTAAGGGTGAAAATATGCCAGGACAGGCTAACTATGCAACTTGGAAGAATGGCATCACTTTCTGGGAGATTACATTGGTTTTTAACACTGCAATACAATGAGAAAGGATGAATCTCATACCTGCCTCTAAATCAGTATATGATGTAGACTAGACCATTTGTTTTTCTATTTGGTCATAAGAAATACAAACAGAAATGGACTAAACCTAACTTTAAACATAGCTGCGTGCTATTCTGTGTGACTTTTCAACTGCATTAATAAGATGCAAGAAAAACAATTTACGTCCAGCATTGGCTGTGCTTTAAAACATGCTTGTGTGCATATTACAAATGAATCATTTTGATATGCAGTAAGCCCCACGTCTCACATGTGGGCAGACTAATGCTCGCAATCAAGATGCTAATCCACTTGTGGTAATTCTTCCAGACGAATCACAGTCTAATGAAGACTGGGCTTTAGCTAGAGCACAGTTTTGATGTACAGATAGTGAAGCAGTGTTTGAGTAATACGCAAAACGCCTATAGCCACATTCTTTCCTCAAACAGCATAACTAAATACTCAATTAGGAGGGTTCATTTCTTTATGTATTGTTTTAAGGAGAAAAGGGCCTATGTGAGAAAACAACTACAAACTAATCTAAAAACAAAAGCATCCCATTACAAGTACTGTATCATATGGCTTATTGCAGAGGAAGTTATTCTTGACCACAGGGCTCCATAATTAGTCAAGGTGGACCGGAAAGAACTGTGAATCAGGTTCAAGTACTTAATTGCATGTTGCAGTGATCTTAGCTTTCCTTATAAAAAGGTGACCACTGTTCGCCCTTGCTTACCCTGCTTCCTGTCTTTATTCACTGGACAAAGAAACCAACAACACTGTTCTTATTATGGTCTACAAGGGACACAAAGCTGAAATCACCTCCTAGGGTTGTTTTGGAGAAACCGCTCCTTTCTTATCCTTTTTCTTGGCCAATGTAACATGCTAGTCAAGATAACAACAACCCCAGCTTTGGTTTCCCTGACCACAGTGCCAAACCCGATGTGTTAAGTACAAACACCTGCGATACCTTCCGGCAACGTGACACCAGGTGTGCCCTGCTCAGTGTTTTGCCTCCCGCTATCTTCCCTTCCACCTTCAGGCTCAACTTGGACCTTACAATAACCCATGGAATGCCTAAAATTTCTTCTGTTTCCCTTCTGATGGTTATCTATGTTGCTATCAGTAAAGTCTGGCTGGGGGTTTCTTTTCTTCCAGTCTGGTTCTCTCTGTTACAAAGGCCATATAAATGTAACAACCTGTTTAATGGTCAGGGGAACCTTTTTTTTCTCTACAAAACCCCACAAGACGAAGCAATCAATATCTGAAAAAAAAAGTCTCCAAATCATCAACCTTCACCTTCTCTAGTCTAGGGCTGTTCCTTGCCTTTTGTAAAAGAGATAGATTTTTTTACAGAGACTTAAGCTACATCATCCTGTTTTCTTGGCATAGATCCATTTTGAGCGATTTTGGCTCCTGTTGACAATAGCATAATTTCTAGCCAAATGCAGTCATGGCACGTAATGTTATCATCGACCACGGCACAATCTTTCTTTTAGTGTCTAGCACAAGGGTTCATTGTCGTGTGGACAATAGTGTTCCTTCGACAGCTTATCTGGCAATTTTGATTGAGTGGAAAGTTGCCTGCTATCTTTGACGGTCATGCCAATTTTCCATTGAAAGCAAGCACAATCACATCCAATTTATATCATGCTTTATAACTGAAACAGAAGGGACTACCCTTAAGATTAATGAAAAAAGAACATGCAAACTGACACTTTTGGTGGCTTTTGGTGCTACTGTATCTATTGATCAACAGATATTACACTGTGAGCGCTCTCCCCTTGGAGGTAATTGAAGAAAGAATGTGGCAACGCTTTCAGGTGTGACTTCTCTAACTGATCCTGAAACGCACTCTCTGTGTGAAGCAATCAAAGCCGATATACAGCTTAACCAGAGATTGACAGAAAAGGAAAGTGACAGTAACTGCTAGAGAATTGGCCTCATGCCTGAAGTCTCACCAAAGGTGGGATTGGAAAGTGGAGCTGTGCCCACTAGTCACCCCATTGTATTGCTAAGCACCCAGAACATGACCCCTTTGTACCCTCCCTGCTTTCCTTTAGTTTCTACGCCTCTGTTCTGAGGGTAAAAATCTCTTTGGGTACAGAAAACTCCTATAACATTGTCATGCAGATATTCCTCTCAGATGCCGTTGCAGGTATTGAGGCCCCTGAATGGAGTGAATGGGACAGCCCTCGCCTTTGTGCTTCACACCTCACCCCTGACTAGTCTGACCCCTGCAGGTAATGGGGAGACGAAAATGGGATCTTAAATGGGCTTAACAAATCAACTGCCCTTTCTACCTGTGCTAAATGTGTTATTTTGCCTCTTTCCTGTTAGTTCTGTGATGTTGTTGAGAACAGAAATATGTAACTTTGTAACACAGGTTTTCTCTCGTAAGCACTTCCCTCTCTCACTCAACAATGCCCCAGTTTGTGTTTTGTTACCTGAAAGCCTGGTCGATCTATTACTGCATGCAAATCAAATGAATGTGACCGACATCAATTTCGACAACCAATTTGCCCTTTGAACTGATTTCCAAAATTTCATTACTTCAAGCGGCGTAAACAAAATATGAGCAAAACCTAGTCAAGTATGCAAATGACCTGTCATAGTTTGAATCATTAATCCGTACTTAATTGCCAGCATTCGTTACTGGCGGCATAGTTCCGATTCAATCTCCGTTGAATTTGTTAGACATGAGTGCATTTGAAAGGCCTGCAGTGGTGGGGGGGACTGCATGCGGCGATGCCCCAGAGCTTCCAACCCACCAATGAATAGAAAGCTTTTCCATCCTTTTCAGCTGCCATTTTCCACACATTCAGATTTTTTCCATGAAAAATCTTCTGTGACAAAGGGAGGCATTATCAGGCTTTGAACACTCCCTACCCTTTTGCACAATAAGAGATTTGTTATATGCTCCAAAGTGTTGTAATCAGCATCTAAGTAAGATTACTTTCCATGTGTATGGCACTGATAATAAGCAACTCTCAACATTACCTCTTCCACTTTTTCTATCACAGAAATGCAGAGTGATAATTTGCTCCCAAATACATCTTAACTGTTGCAAATGATAATCTTTACCCCTTGGGGAAAATAGTGTATAACACAGCATTTACAACCAAGAAAGGAGAATTGAGCCCAGCACAACCCATTCTTTAGGAGCTCATTGCAAATGAAGTCTGACATCAACCAATTTCAACACAAAATGACAAAAACACACTGCTGTGCTGCACCCCCAGTACCCTTTAATTAAATAAATTCTGGCCTAACTCTTTCAACTTTTGCCCTTGAAAGGTTGGTGATTAACCACTGTGATATCCAACTGCCTAGGTGCAATAACAAGCTG
Source organism: Branchiostoma floridae (assembly GCF_000003815.2). Taxonomy (NCBI): domain Eukaryota; kingdom Metazoa; phylum Chordata; class Leptocardii; order Amphioxiformes; family Branchiostomatidae; genus Branchiostoma; species Branchiostoma floridae. The sequence goes on from NC_049979.1 coordinate 21,056,933, forward strand.
ACTGTGTAGCAACATCATATTGCGGTCATTTTCCCTGACTTTATCATACAAGACTGACTCTGTTGTATAAAAAAACTCCAGACAGGCAGGCTTTTTCAAGCCTCCACACATTCAGTGTAACGCGTTCAACACTATAGCAAATGTGTAACTTTCTCATTGTCACCTGCCTGTGAAAAGGTTTATAATCCCCATATCACCTAATAACCGAGTCAGACTGTTTGTAATTGTGATCACTTCACACATAAAAAACCCATGCAGACATTCCAGATCTGGTATCTCCCCCAGGTATGTACTGCTTGAACGTATGTTGTATTTGCTGAAAGCGGGCTTGGTAAACTTCGGTATATACGGCGCCACGGCGGCTCCGTGCTGGAGCCACGCTAAGTCACTCCTGAATGGCACTCCTGCACATATCACACCCGCAAGTATTTGCAATAGGTTGACAAATTGCTGATATCGGTGCAATCGGGTAAACAACGGGCTCTTAGACAAACACGTCACCTGTTCGTAGACATCTCCACATTCGTTCCACCTGTGAACACACAGTCGTCTCCCCTACCTGTCGATGACTCTTATACATACTCAAATATGGCAAGGACATCATATACATAACATGTCCTTGAGGAAAGTGGCTCTTAACACCTAGACAAGTCCTAGCTTGCCTTAAAATAATCTTATCTCAATAAAATAGCAAAGTCTGCTACACTACACTTTGTTCCACTCTAAAGATAAGTACAGGAAATGTCTGTGGAAGACTTTAACATGAGAATGAAATGCGCCATACCTTTGGCTGTCCTCAGCACCAGCACTGCGATGACTGCTTGGAGGAGAATCCTTGTCATCTTGCAATCCATGGCATCGTTCCACCTACACCCTCCTTTTCCACTTCCAAGTTCACTGTCTCAAACCTGCACAGCCGAAAACAGTAGATAAAAGACTGGTTAACTACAATGACAAGGTTGGCACAAAGATTTGCCAGTTGCGACTGGCTGTTGCAAAGCACTATGGGAAGTACTACAAGCCAATTGTTCGATCTTCAAGGTATCGGGTAAAAAACACAGGGAAGAACCAACAACATCAACAAACAATGAAAATAGTTGGTTTGGGATTTCAAAGCTAACTGTTTATGGTCGCTATTTACATTGCAGCCGTAAAAAGTAGGGCAGAAACGAACTTCGATTTGTGCAGTAGATGGCTAAACAATTCAATTTGAATTGCCAGCGAAGAAAAAGAAACAGGGTCGAAGCGCTCTATAAAGGAAGGCTCGCAGTCGAAGGGAAAGGGCGGCATCGTGTAAGTCGTCCCGTGATTGACACCCACACAATTTACAAAACATTGAGCTGAAAGGGAAGGTGGAAGTGTCAAAGTAGTTTGACTTTGTAATTTTGACCCCTTGGCACAACAGTCTTATATCCGCTGTATATCTAACTTAGCCCTGTTCATGCCAGTTTTCCTTTTGATACAAGGATGATAGGAATGATCCTTACTGCTCCCATTTCTTTAATTCCCTTATGGCATGCATGGTTGGACTTTATGCTGGAGCAAACAAAGAAAACGATGATTCTTATCTGTAATGTTGGGTTACTTTTCAGTTTTAAGTTTCACATCCATGACAAGCTTCAGGGTAAGATAAGCATGAGAAAGCTTTTAAACAGGGTCTGTGTATGAAAGTGTATATTACTATCTGATGCCAGCAAGGACTTCTGCCAGTCAAAACCACCAATCAATACAAATTGTTTTACCAGACACTTCTCACCCATGTCCTATCACTGAATTACCAGAAATTGTGACAAAGCAATCCGACTTCACTGCTAATAAATAAGCGGAGCAGCGTCCATGGGATATGCAATCACTTCTGATTACCTCCTGATATTGTCTCCTTCCTCATAAATGATACAGGAAAATCCAATTGCCGAGTGACTCTGACAATTCATATTTCAACACAGGTTTTGACGGGAGGTCCGCATTTCGGATGCAGGGAACATTATTGGTGATTCTACATATGGAGAGATATGGCAGTGACGCTTTACGGATGAGTGGGGGAGAATATTGCAGTGATAAATATTAACCAGAGGTAACTACTTCCATTGGAACTATTAGCTGTTTTGTGATGAATAGCAGTGCAGTTTGGACAATGCCTAGAGCATTCACACTGTCAATGATATGAACAATGATACCAATAACAATTCTTTGCTGTAATGGTGGATGTTAATGTTGAGAATACCTTGGTTAGGCCTAGGAAAAAAAATGTTGTGTTTCCTGTTTCAGTCCTGAAAAAATTAGGGTCGGTAGGTAGGGATTATCTTCTTTTTTTTTAGTTTTTTTTTTAGGCTGGCCAAAACTCTAGTGATACATATTACAATACTGTTGAACAAAGTAAACTGAAATGCATGATGACACTTGTCTTTCAATGTCAAACTTTAATTTTGTGCATGATAGATATGTTTATCCTTCATTAGATGGGACAAGCAGTGTTTTACTTCAATAGGAAGCAGGCTACATAAAAATTCTATCTGGAAGCTATATGTGTGACTCCACTGCCCAACCCAACAAAAAGTCTAGGGTCGGCAGGTTTTTTAGGGTAGGTAGGGAAACAGGAAACACAACATTTTTTTTCCTAGGCCTTACTCCACATCATGCATATAAATATAGGCTTTCCCTGGAAACTGCCCATCCTCAAAAACAAATGAGTTCATCACCAGGAAGACTTTCCCAAACCACCCCGGGCTCTTTTTTGGACATGAGCGTCCCTCCAAGGGTATTAACGAGAAAATTGGAAATCTGTAAAACAGAAAATTGTTCACTTTTCCTGGGGTAAGTAAGCCGGGGTCTGGTCATCAATCTGGCAATAGGGATCATCTCAATACCTGGTGAGGCAAGACCTTCTAACAGAAAATCAATACCATTCCTTGATTGGGATTTGCTGAGAAAAGATTTGTACTTTTTTTTTTGTCTGACATAAACTACAAATTCTAAGGGCTATGTGCAATTAGATGGCCTATAATATGACACCAGTCATTTCTCACAATATGAAATGTGATCTATGCCTTTTGACAATTACCTTGGCTTGAACCAATCTTACATGTTATTTCAACTCATTATCACACACTATGCCATAAATCTACATAAACCTAGTTTATAGAAGGATAGAAAATGAACCTTCAAATCAGTACATTCAACCTGAAACCAAAACCAAACAATGATCTCTGCAAATCCTACCTTACACCATCATCCCTAATCCTTGGTAGACCAGACATGAATTTTCAGTCCATTGGATGAAAAATTTACTTTTCCTCTGGGTCCACTAAATCGGATGCAAATGAGAAGAAATAATAATACGGCATCCAGGCTGAGTCATATGCACAGCTGGGGCGGCCATCACATCAACAGATTCATCAGCCAGTCGAGCGTGGATGGCAACCGCCATGTTGCTACGCCCAAATCCAACCGCTGCCGCTTCTCAATACAGACCCAGACGAGATTCGTTTCCCTTTAATACTGAACCAGGGATTATCAATTATCAGCCGCAAGAATCAAACCTCACATTATCACCTCATGTTTACAACAGACTCCAATTCTACAATAAAAATTGTGTTCATTTCATAAAATATATACATGAATATTAATATCAAACAGGAGAATTTGTCTGACGACATCTAAGAACATGTTACTAATGATATATAATACTAATGGCTACACATCACAAGCAAGATCTATCATATTAGAAGCATTTAGGTTGTACTGTTAGTATCATAACATCTGACAGTAATACAATATAATGAGATATAACTGTATCAAAACATCGCACTTACCACTGAAAGAATCACTATCTTACAGACTATAATAAGTATTTTCTGCATTATCAGTCTACATTATGCTGTAAAGCACAAAAATGGGAAGTAAACCTAGGCCTAACAGCATGAAGTCATTTCCTATACCAAATGTGAACGGAACTGACTCAATCGTATTGCCAAATGCTACTGGAATAGGCACTACATGTATTTTGGAAGCAAACCTGCATTCATACACTTCATGGGTATCATGCATACTCACAGTGTAATGAAGCAACTGAAACAGAAACTGTAGACGCAAATTGTACAGAGAAAATCCTACCTACAATTCAAAATATGCTTTCTCTGCCATTCAGACGTGAAGCCAGGAGAATTCTGCAGGCTCCTAATCCATCAAGCAGGATGCAGCTTCTGACATCTACTCCCAAAGGAAAGAGACACATAGACCCTAGGGAGAGCTAATGTACAGTTTTCCAGAGCTGAGGACAGGTCAGAGGACAAAAATATCCTGACAGGCACGCAGACCAAGCAAGGAGACTGTTCCCATAAAACATGTATAATTAGATGTCCCTCTTTATTTAGTCAGAACTATTTTGCATCCCATTTTACCTCCCACCTTTCCGTAGCAAACATGCATCTCTTCCGTATGTAAAAAAAAAATTGACTACCACCACATCAACGCTGTAGTTAAAAGCAGTATATTACATTTTTCGGAAGTAGACTAGCGTAGCCCGGGGCAAAACTAACTACATAGTAAAACTGGCAGGTAATAACATCATAAATATTCATGAACGGTGCCACTACCATTATCTGGCACTGTACATGGATGCAGAGATGTGGAGGAAAATCAATGAGATCAATTTATTGATGTCCTGCCACACTCCTGAAGATTCCAAGGTGATAGGAAATGTCAGAGCAATGTGTTTAACACATAAACAGCTTCCTAAAACCTTTGCCCTGACAGTCTGACATCTTCTTTGAATGCTAGGGCTGAGATTTCACTTGGTGCTTCACTATCTCAATGGTACATCTCAATGGTATACCAAAAATATCTTTGCCATTTCCAATCACAACAGTTTACTTAGTACTGTATGTTTCCATACTAACTAAAAACCAAACATGTCTACAAAACAGGTCTGTTTGTGGATAGATGAGTAAATAATAAAAGGGATGATCTAGTATTGTTTACTGTTATGATCAACAGGATGCTACAAATGGAGGGGAAATCATTACACCCGACAGCTAATCTTCAAAACACTTCAACAGCTTGATGATAATCACACACATTCTTTAAAACTGGCCATATTTCACACATTTTGAGGCACCGTTACACCTCCCAAATTGGATGTAAACACTGGTATTACTGCAATAGTTTACAGTACTTTCGCACTTATTCAACACATTGACTAGACACTATACAGACAATATTTTTGCACTTCTAGTTCTACAACATAATGCTGAAACCTACAAAGCATTGCTGAATATGAATAATTACCGAAACAGGAGGAAGAATACAAGATATCCTTTCCTGGCTTCCATAAAAACTCTGCTATGAAGACAGTAACAGTGCCGACAAGATAACCAGCTTCCTGCCCATCCTTGATATTCGTCATTATCAAGATTGGACCAGCTTCACATTTCCCAACAACTGTGTATGTATCGTACATCAAACAGATAGCGAACCCTAACTACGCACTTTGGTCACTTCAGAATGTGGAGCTCAATACATCATCCATAAATACTACTTATCAATGTCATCACAACACCACGCCTGTGGATACAGATAGAAGCACTGGCACACTTATCATTTTTGCTGCAGTATATACGTAACATTTTGCATATCAAATGTAGTCAAAAGAGCTTGGTTTTACCGTGATTGTTTCCATTGTACCATTATTCTATCCCAAATTTCTTCAACATTCTCCACATTATTCTTTAGCCTTGTAAAAGGTCTACAGATTTTGTCAGTAACAACAAGCGCTACATTACATTACAAGTAGCCATTCTCCAGAGTCCTCCCAGACTTCAGAACTGCTACATACTAACATGCATACCACAGACAAATTTGGTATGATCCATGATGATTTCGTTTGGGAATGAAGCCAAGAAATGCAACATCTTACTACTGGGGGGCAATCAAAATTACGTTAAGGAAATACATGTGAGGGTACAATTTTATTACTGCTTTAATGCAAAGGAAATTGAATAGTTTCATGTTGGCAAGCACTTTTTTGCCAAATCTGTCTTGGGAAGCTTACACCAGCAGACACAGATACCTTGCAAGAGAAAACAGTTGCGGTGGGATCAAAGGGTTTTCCCAGGTATTGATAGGCGCACTCCACACACAAAAGCATTCATCACACTGAGAAAGTAGGAATACCGCTCAGGGCAAACACTCCACATCTCCTCCTGGCAAATTGATCCGCCTTTGCTTGGGTACTACCAATTTGTTCCCTAGCACCTTTTGAGATGTGAGAAGCCGCAGCACTCCAAAGCAGACGGCCGCGGGGTTCCGAAAGCTTTCTAATCCGGGGATGCAACAGTGAAGTGTTCTCAAACAAAACTGAAGATACCTACTAAGGGGGACCACAAGATCAGGCCTATCAGGCCACAGCATATACAGCTCTTGCAAAAAGGACATCCCACTCTTTTAATAAGATGTAACCTTTCTCTGCTAAGATTCAGAATCCATTTGTCCATGCATTAGTGTTTGTAAGAGAAGGCTTTACTGGGCCTTACTGATAACAGCATCCGAGGATGGGTCAAAGCTTCTGCCACATGCCTAAAGGCATTACCCTACAAGGTCAAGCGCAGATACAGTAGTCTTATCTCTCAACAATGAATTGGCCACACTTCTGTCCAGCTTTCTGTGTAGCAGAAGAACAAGCCCAAGAAAATCTAGTCTATAGTATGACTGAAAATATTTCCTCACGTATAAGGTTGGGAAATCCAAGGCAAAGACTTGTTCAGTGCCTCCCATGAGCAAGTTAACTATTTATAGAAAAACACTACATAGCTTTCTAACGACTTATTTGTCAATATACAGAGAACATCGGAAATCATGATCCGAGATTGAACAAAGACAGGTGATAGCTATAAAGCAAGCAGTGTTTCAACCTTAACAGCTATATCATCACAGTCAAGCCTTGTTGACAGAGAAATAGCACAGCTGATAGGCTGATAGACAATGAAGGACAGGACTTTGGATGTTTTTCCACTTGGCAAAATTCCAAACGGTTACTTTCAGCTTGTGTTTGCTGCAGACAAACGACAGACATTAACAGTTGCCTGTGAGACATTCTTGTGAACAGTAACCGTTCACGTTCCAGAAAACGAGCCAAAACAAGCGTATGACGAGAATTCACTACCTAGTTTACCCAATTTATTATTGCTAGCAGATGAGTACACAAAAACCACTTAGGGCTCTTGGAAAATAATCACGACAAGGACACTTCTTTGTGAGTCCAGGATCTTGTTGTAACACCATTTGACAATTCTTGTCAAATAGAGGAGAACCTTGTTAACTGAAGTGAGTGGCAAGTTTATCTTGAGTTACAGGCTAACATAATTGGATTCGGTGCCATAATTAAAACATACAGGGTTTGGCACTTTTCTCTTGTCCGTGCATTGGTTGCAGTTACAAAAGGAAACTCGATTGACAAGCTCCATATGAAAACAAAATTCTACCCAGCAGCCTACAAAACAAAGACAGTTCAAGGTGTTTCTTAAAGAAATGACAAAAAGGATTAGGTTGCCAGGATCCATTTGTTACTAAGACTGAGCAGCTAGGCTACACGAAAACACTGCAACAATAACACCAAAACAGTCAAAACAAGATTTACATCATTAGCCAACAATGACTTCTTGCATTCAGAATCAACCACAAAGAACTTTCTACTTCAATGTGAAAACCGGATATTTTTGGAAGGTGCTACCAATAAGAAATAATACTAGATAGTATGATATATGTCTCTGTGATGCAAAATACATCATTAATTTAGGTAAGTGCCCCCCTCCCCCATATGACAGTGTCACTGTTTTGAAGCCAATGTGAATGTTGTCAACTTTATTGTCTAACATGTCATTTTAAGGTTATGAAAATACATTTTCTACGGTTTCTTTATGTTGAGTTGAGATTTTTAAGCATATGAATGAGGGAGGGATGAAGGTGAGGGATGAATCCTGTAAACACTGATCATACATAACAATATCACTTTACACAGTACAGAAGATTTGAAACACATGGAGGGAAAGGCCTGTATTGGAAACGCCACATTACAAATCAATACAAATCTTTTCCATACTCTACTTGAACATAATTAAGACTTCCTCCTTGACATGAGAGGAAGAAGGGAAGCAAAAAAATCCTTGAGACACCAACCAGGATGACGCCAAGGATTTGTAAGGAAAACATTCGGTGCATGACTCAGGAGTCTCTCTGGGGTTTCCATCATGGCCAGGAGGAAGGGCTTGACATTTTTTGGTGATTAGCGAACAAATAAACCACACAGGATAAGGCTGCTCATATACAACATGCTACAGGTGTGCGGTTATGTTGCCTCCTTTTCTTGGGCCAACTTTTGGATTAACTGTTTCCTTCCCCTATATAGGATATCCATTTTGTCTAGACAATGACTAACTACTACACCCACTTTCTGAATCAAAACAAAGAAATGACTCGATTGTCACATGTACAAGAACACAGGCCAGGAACTTCAGATATTACTCCAAAAGGCAAACAGACATAAAAGAATTAAAGCTTATGTCTCTTCTACAACTGTATTCCCATCGAGCTGTCCCATCCTAACTATATCTTTTGAATCTCTTCACCCTACAAGAACAGGCAATGCAACTGCTTTGGTCCTTTCGCCATTTTGTTTTGGAGCTACAAGCATCTAGCATACAAATGGCTTACGCCCACAGGTAAGCACTATCACAGTAGCACCCCAAATAGGGCCTCAAAAATTCTCAGATTCAGAAGACCTACCTGTCAAAAACCAGTGATCTCCTCCTGTTCGTTCACCATGAAAATTTCAATTGCCAAGCATTTAACCAGACAGCCTTGCATGCATAAAGATGTGGCATCAGCTGTACAAGGGATCCTGATTACATACCAACAGATTTACCTTCCCAAATCTGCCCTCCTACCCCCTGACCACTTCAGCACTAATCTCACAGGGGAGCAGGAAGTAGGGTGTCACAGATCTGGAGCATTTCGGGATGGGCCATCTCCACACTGCTTACCATTCATGTGGGAACTTTCACACCTTACTGTGGCAACCTTCATGCTGATTTCCCACTCTCCCAAGATCTTTACTGTAACTAATACCAAATGTCATGGTGGGGATCTTCAGCCCACCTCACATGCAAGCAAAACATCTCAAACCTGTGGCATCACAGCAGGGGGCTAGTGGACAAGTCCCAGAACCTTTTTGTTTTTTTACCACAGGTGTTTAAAAGAACCAAAGTAGCCCATATGTGAGAGTTACATTACATCGTTAACACCTTACAACAGTATTATTTTCAAATAAATGGACAATAGAGTATTTAAAACTCTGAAGAAAGAGCATGATCGGCCTGATAGTATGTGATACAGTCTGTGAAGGAACTTCTATATTTAACGTTTCCCCACATGGCATTGACCTTCTCCTGGCCCAGCCTGTGGGACAGACATGTCAGCAGGCCATGTCCACAGACACCACAACACACAACCTTGGTCTGGCACCCCATGTGTGGCAACCGGCCAGGCAAACTTTCTGGTGGGAATACTAGTACAACTGACCTTGCTAGCTTCCTCGCCCTTGTACAATGTTGTAACCCAGTGGAGAAATGACATTAGCGCTGGACAGAACAGAGGCGGCCATTGATTGGGTAGAACTGTAACCACGGCCTTTTCACCCAGCCTTTAACCCCGAACATACCATGGGGTATAAACATGACCATGGAGAAATTAGCCTTCCCATTGCTAAATGGAGAGGTTGGATACTTTCCATATCATAATCTATATATATTCTAGCAGAACACTCTGACAATCCATAAACACTAATATTTTCCAATGACACCAATTTCAGGTTAACCAATAAGCTTCACAAGTTCTATTTTTTCAGAATATGAAACAAGAAACTGCCAACAACAGAGAAGTCATTTAACTATAGACTACTTCAGAGAGCCGACCACTCTTCAAAAATTATAGCCCTTTTCTGTGCAATTATGCTGTTGATGAGCTATTATTATATACCTGCACGCGACGCAATTTCACCTGGCAGACAGTGATGTCATGCTTGCTCCCAGGTAGACACTCCTCTACTCTTCTCCCACTAGTGCCGCCACAACAACCATCCACCAATCCCGCACACCCATGTTTAGAATAACCTTTGCTGACCTCAGACAACATGAATCTTCGCTTCGGCGAGATTGTATTTCATACACCAGGGCTATTTTCAGAGGAGGGGATTTGATTTCTCTGTCCTCCCTAACATTAAAGGTTGCCGATCCATATTGTGTGCCCTATGATCATATCTGCCATCCTTTCCAGCCTTGCTATGTAATGGTGAATTCATCGATTTACAAACCAGAAAAGATATGTCACTTTTGTTGGGGATGGAGAAGTGTGGTTTTGTGGCTGAGCGCTGAAGGTGCGCAACTCTGCAACAAGAAGGTGATTACGCCATGCCTTCTGTGGCTAGACCCAATAATTGGAACATGGGTGTCCAATGACATGTGTGACACTTTGCCACCAAAACTTTCCATCCACTTTAGCCCGTCTCCTAGCACGATGCGTTACAAGATGTTACACCAAGCAGACATCCAACATAAAGAATACAGTACCATGCATTCAGACAATAAGCTTACCAAGTCTGGACACAAATTGGAACCAGTATGCATGTGTTAGACTTAGTTCTGTTATTGTTTCAGCAAGGAAAGGATCTAACTAACTTGTGACCCTAAGTCACATCTGCATCCAGTTTGACAAAATCCAGACTGAGAAGTTGAGCCTTGCAAATGCACAAGGTTGAATTTCTCCCAATTAAAACACAGGAATGCTGCAAATGAAGCAAGGTGGCGTAACCAAATGCCCACTTTCATGATAACAGTAACAGGACTGTTTCTCCCCACTGGAAAGTTGTCATGGCCAGACCTGCATGGCTGGCATCTCTCAATGTCATTGTCTCATAATGCGAGGCTACAGGTCAGGATGTAGTCATGTTCGTAGCCAAGCATGGTCACTTCCTTTCATAGGAAGCGACAGTTGGGACACCCTAATCATTACCCGGGGGTCCACGCTGTCCTGCAGGGCTATGGGAAACAGTAAAGGCAAAAAAGAGCGGAGGTAGTTATCATTCTACAGTGACATGATGCCGCCGTGGTCCACTGAACGGGTTAATATCAGGATGGGAGACACAAGAATGGAGAAAGCCGGCATTATCAAAGGGTTGCTAACCGCAGGTATTCCTGTAAAAACACTGCTTCATTCGGGAGTACGCCGCTATAGCCCTCTGTCTTTTCAGGCAATGGGGTAGGTCAAATTTCCATCTGGACATGAGCTTCTACAAGTGCCCAAATACCTTGGGGCAAAGGTCATTGGGAAAGAATAATGACTGATTATGACAAACCCTGATGACCTCATCCTGTAGTTGTAACCCATGAATGTTCTCTGTGCTGAAACACAGATCATGTTTCTTAAACTCAAGGAGATGCAAAGACCTGAGAAAGTACAGGAGCCCTTAAACAAATAGTCCAAGAGAATTCCCTCTATTTTGGACATTATCACAGGTTACATGAAGTTTCCACAAATGCTCTCTCTTAGTAGACAGTCTTAGACTTAATGCTATTACTAACTACGCCTAATACTACATTTGGTATTCAGCTGACCAAGCAGTTGTTACAAAGTCTGCCAATGACTATGTATTAATACTGGCCATAAAAGCATTGGAGGCTAAGCCTAGCCATAGGCTTTAGAGTAAGCAAAGCCCTGAATACACTATTCAACTAGAGTGTGAAATATTGGAAACAACTTGGCAGCAACACTAAAAACTACTGAAGATACAATCGCTTCTTTAAAGCACTGTCGCCTACATTAGGACTGATACATAAAATGTTGTTAAGTCGGAAAACATGCTGCACCATAAAATTGTCTATTACACTTGGCAGACGGTCCTTTCATTACATGCGCAAGCACGGTTTTCAATCTGGCAAGATAAATGGGCATGAATATAATGAGGATCATAAAGAGCACCAGAACCTTATCAATATTTCATGCTGTAATACCCCTATCACACATTTTGCACTGCTTATCCAGGCACTGTAATCTTTCCTGACAGACACATTTGCTCAGTCAAGTTCACAGATGCTTGTGCAAAGCCTTCTTGCAGATAGACAGAAAAGTGCAACACCAGAAGGAAAGCCCGCCAAATTTGCGTGGAAACATCTCAGCAATTTTAATATTGAGAGTCATGTATAATGCAGCGACATGCTGAATATGTATGGTTGTCATAGTAAAAGGAGCCTCCTGTGGAGCTGAAATGGATTCCCAGGATAAATGGGTTGACATGAAAAAGGACCATTTGGGTCCCCCAACACATCAAAGCTGATGCCTTTGGGGATGCCAATATCCAGATCCAGACAGCCAAATCCCTAATACAGTATACCAAATACCAATGACTCAGGAATAACCTGGCGATACTTAATATTAAACAGGCATGTTCTGGTCTGAATCTACCACCTATGTTGAGTATATTATCTGTAAATTCATCCTAGTTTGCCCTATACACAAGATTTTCTTTCAGAGCCTCAGAACAATACAGGAATAAGCAATTTTGGACAAAGAAAATTTCAGTATCGCGAGACCATGTCTAGCAGAAAAAAATAAAAAATAGACGCTAAACAAGGACCACCACCACAACAACGCAAAATTTCCAAAACCAATATGACTAGAGGTTTTCAAAGATTGAATACAGCTATACATTCGAAAATAAAACAGATAGAAGTTGATTCACAGTAACTTGCACACTGATATAAACGTGAAAGCCTGCAGGTTATTCAGAAATGAAAGTCACAATAGTGAGGTAATAATGCTGAAAGCTATAAAGAGACATAATGTCCAAGTGGGTACCTACGACATTAGGGTTTACAAGATAATAAAATGGAGACCTTTCTAGCAAAGCCTGCTGACGACATATATGTGTAGTTGCATTTCCCCCTAAAGAGGTTTTATGTTTACCTCTCCATGCCATTCTCTACTAACTGCATATCAAACAAGGAGGGGCTGCAAATAATGGAAGCAAAATATGGTAACATAAAACATGAGATACGTTATAACCGTTTGGTAATAGCAAGTTGTGGTCTGGCTGGGATTAATGATACAGTTAATTGTGTGATTCTAATACTAGGTGCAAAACTGGCTAATGCTATTGTGGAATCCTTATCGAAGTGGCCAAATCTTATCAACAGACGTGTGAATTACTTTGAATGGTGTAAATCAGCTCCATTCAAATGCATTGCTATTGATTGTACAGCATTTAATTTTTTACAGGAGAGTGGGCAAAAATAGGTCCAGGAACAAAACCATGGGATAAGTAAGTAACAAGTTTAGATTTTGAAAAGACTTGTTCATTGGGGTTGCTGTTAAAAGCTTTTTCTGGTATGCAAAGTCTAATTCCATAGTCTAACTCAGTCTAGTCCAGTCTGCCCAAAAGGATTTCGGCTGGTGCAATGTATTTTCGGGTGGTGATATGACCTCCGTCTACACTTTCCATTATGGTGTAGGCACATTTGTCTTCATGGTTATTGTGCAAGGGTCAGTATAGCTTAAGATACATCGGATAACTGTTGTACAGGGCAGGAAAAGCATACAGTGACAACAGCATAAGTCAATACCATTTCCACATCCAATGGATGCCAATGGCTGCAGCCCTCATCCTGGTTGCTATTTGAAGGGCAGAGGGCAGATGATTTGCCAATTCATCTCTGCTTTTGGAAGAAAGATGGCGGAACCGAAAGAAAAAAAAACATTCATCAACGTGTACAATCAATGCACTCCCCCTGTGTGAATGCACCAGAGAACCTCTTTGAAGCCACACAAAACTTGCATTTGGAGTGGGATGATGATAGAGCGAAGAGGGATGGAAAGGTTGAGTATGGGTACCAAATCTCATAATCCTAAATGTCATAGGAACCAGGTGAAAAGAAAAAAAATGCTCTCCACGAAACACAAAGACACGGTCCGTTTGAAACTCACAGACTTACATCCTCGCACCTGGCCGAAGTGAAAACGCTCAACACAGCGAGCAAAAAAAGTAGACAAAGGCTATCAGATTCCATACAAATCAGGACCCTAATTGATGGGAGACCAACCATTTTCAAGCATAGCATGCCTAACACCTGGAGCGGAAAGCAACTTCCTGAACTGCTAACCTTCTTGTCAAATGAAATTACAGAAAAATATAATACAGTTTTAATATACATTCCTAAAATTGCCCAAAATACAGCACAATCCAGATATATACTCAAAGCCCACATTTTCACACCAACTCACTACCCGTGTTTCATGGCAACATAATTTGACACGCATGTGGCATCTTCCCAGATTTGTAGTTGCCACAAAAATGATACAAGTTATAATCTACGGTTGTGGCCAGATATACAAAACTGCTACACCTAAAATATTGCACAGGGGATGCTTCTCAGTGTTATCTTCTTTCCGTTGATCCAAAAAGAGTCTGATAATACAGGGATAGTTGGAAGTCGGCCCGTTTTAAAACGACGTGGCAGGCAATTTTGTCTCAGTATATGGAGAGACAGAACTGCCACCATGGCGCCAACGTTAGTGTCTGGATAACGTGAAATTGTTTGGAGGATTTAACTTGAGGTTTCAACACCAGAAATCCCGCAATCAACTGACGATTGGCGAAAATTGGGTGGTTTGTGATGGAGCTTTCAACACCGGGAGATAACGGTTCGCGGACAGGGCAATATCTCTCTCTTTTTCGGCAGGCCAAAAGTCAAAATACTGCGCGCGGCAGTCGGACCAAAATAGCAAGTCCAGAATGGCAACGACGGACGAAGCCTTCTATAATTTCATCACAAGATTTATAAAAACATTCCTCGGTCGCTATAATGTCTTCTAGCAACCTACATTTGGCCTGGGTAAAAAAAACGGAGATTCGGAACACTGCATGGGGGTTGTAGTGGCAGATGGCCAAAGAAAAGACCTCGACAGAAAATATGCACGTATATTATCCGGGCAAGAACGAGTTCAAACATGTCCAATCTCGGTTTCTGTACACAAAATAACATTCAGATAGACTCTAAGATAAGCATAGGTACCGTATAATATGATGATTAGGGTATACCTGAATTGCACGCCTTCCTTGGAGAGTTCAAAATCCCAAGCAAACGCCGGCCCGAACACACAACAGAGATCTGAGCGGTAGTGTAGTAGTCGCTCCCCGCGTCCTGACAGCTCTGCTCGCTCCTAGTCCTGACCGGAATTTTTCCTCTCTCTTTTCCAACTGAGTCCTAACCACGGTAAAAGCAGCTCCGCCAATCTACCATCAACCCTTCGGACGCTCCAATATCCACAGACTTGCCTTTATTTTGACGGGAAAACGCCAGTTTCGGGGCCCGAGACGTCGTCTGACACTCTGCTTCCCACCATTCAAATCCGAAGTGCGGCTGCCGCATTCACATGTATATCGATAGGCGGATCTACCCTCTGGGCTCATTTAGGGTTTTCAGCGAAACCGGTTCATCCGTACAACAACAATATTGTTGTCTTCATTACCGTCAAAAAAGAACAAAAACTTTTTTTAACAATGCTGACTATTTGGGAATAAGATTCTGACAGAACGTTGATATCCTTAACGCAAAAAATTCAAAATAAGCGTACTCTTATACACTGTTGGTACCCTCTCATAGCACGGCGTGTGTTGGTACAGTGACGTCACGCTGGACCACCCGCCTGCGCTGGCCGGGTTGATATAATAGATGGACCCAACCCAAACCAGAACGGGCATAAAAAAGGAACAAAATTTGTATTTCTTGACTTAACACACGACTGCAGAAATATCACTTGAGGCAAAATGTGTAAAAAATTGACAAAGACTGAACAATATCATTAAAATTTGTGACTTGATCATAAAATTTCTATGGAAAACAAAAATGGGGGCAAACATTTTCACCAAAAAAATTCCCCTCACTACAAATGCATCGGATATACGTATCTTTCCACCAAAGCCCCTACCCTCATTTTCCTGTTATCTTGCCCTCATTTGATTCTCATTCTAGGGCACCCCTGCTGGACCATCCACTATCACAAACCCTTATATCAGTTGACCTCGCGGGAGTTGTTCTGTTTTGTCCTGTTTTGTAAGACTACCCTTTCTCAAAGGACCACACAAAAGTGTCTCCACCCATAAGATAGCATGCTACCATTATGCCATCAACTTTATCTGATAGGAATTGATCTTCTGGATCTTTATCAGGATGGTCTGGTGTACCTCCTGCAGCTTTGCTGTTGTTTTTGTTTACTTAAATTGCATCTAGTGTAAACACGTTGACATCACCACTTGGGCATCTGAACCAGAGTTTGATAATACAAGGAAAATGATAATAAATGTGAACATTATTTGCTCACCATCCTGTTTCAAGGTTCATTTCCTGTCACCCGTGACAATATCGATTCGTTTACATGATAGTCTTGGGTGTTTGCTTTTTTTTGCTCAAAGGTCACAATGATAAGTCAAAATAAACAGGAGAGGTATTAACATACAGGTGTCTGTGTACAGAAAATACTGCACCTAGGTCTAATTTTTACCCCCTCTGTATGGTAATGGCTGACCAAAGGAGAACCTTTTCATATCATACAATGGAGAGTATTATGACATCAAACATCTCTGCGGGTAGGAAAAAGGGGAGAACGATTGAGGTCATGCAGATTTTGTTCCATACTTTTGTCATTTTATGTAGGCTAGACAAGGTAACAATGTTCAAACCACATCTACTATTTTGCAAGTGCTTGTACTAACAACTTCAAAATATTTCTGATTCTCCTACTGTAATACCTTGAGATTTAGGAACAAAAAAAGAAAATACAATCTCTCCAACCTACTTTTAAACAGCCCCAATATTGTATTCTATGCGGGAGCCTCCAAGGAAGCATTGTACTCTAAGATTAAACTTTCACCAAGTAACGTTACAGTTGTGCTGTAGACTCAGCTGAATACTAACAGGACCAGGATGTAGAAACAAAGTGTCAATAAAAACATGAACTTTCAATGGGTGTTAAACTTGAATGTGTGCTCAATTTCTTAGCATTTGGGCAGCAGATTTATACAGTGAGTGGGCGGGACATCTTTTCTTTGGCTCAGCTGCTGCGAAAAAAGTCAAATATCAAATAAATAATGTAGGCCCCCAATGTCACAGAGCATGTCACCATAATACCTGCACTGATTGAAGTTGCTCAATGTAAAATCATATCAACACAAGTAGAGCATCTATGCAATTATTGTGATAGTTAATTCAATCAGACTTGCTTTGAGCAAATTCTTGCAAAAAACACTCTCTTTCCATCAGCAACGTGCCATTCTCACGAGCACGCGCCATGGAGCACGCGTAAAACCACATGTGCCTCCTCTGGCGAATCCTTGTTTGACGCCTTTGTGGTCCCCTATTTGTACATATGGTGTAGGAAAACACGCGCTGGAGAAGATTAGCTCTTAAAGCTGCAACAGCATGTTTGTTATTGTGAATTAAATTCAAATTACAATTGGAGCATGGGACACAGTTTACGTAGCTGTCACCGTACGCTGAGTACATCCTTTTCCGATAGTTTGCGTTCACTCCTTTTGATGATACAGTGAAAGGTGCTGACATGAACAGAAGCTACAAGATTATGGTAGACAGAAGGTTGAAGTTGTAACATTACAATGAGGATGAAAGAGGAACTAACGTTATAAGAGGAACGTCCAATTTCTTCCTCTTTTAAATTGGGGGAAGGGCCTGGCACAATTACATTTAGTTGCATTAGGCTATGAAAATCTGTCAAATCACTTGAAAACTAAGGGGATAGAATTAAACTAGAACAGGAACAAAGAGATCTATAAAGTGCATAATTGCTTAAGACTCTTAAGTCTTCAGGTGCAGGGTGGAACATTCTAACTTGACGGGCAGAAAGGCAGTTAAGAAAGGAAAAATTTTGTACTTTCTGCAATATGTTGGAAGTAGAAATCCATATCTATCATATCTCCCAAATCTTAAGTTAAGTTTGGGGTGTAGATGTTAAAGATATCTACAAACTCAAAATGACTCACTGCCACCACCCCCACCAACACACACACACCAACACACACTCACACACACCAAGGGGGTCTCCCTATATGATTCTATAACCTCCTTGCACACACCAGCCTCCTTTCGAAACACCTTCACACAAAATGGTTTCCCCCTATACCAATTTGCCTTGGGATTCAACTTCCCCCCTTCTCTTTAAACAGGCTCAAGCATAAGATTTTGGCCCTGAGCCTGATCAAACAACCAATTTGCTGTGCTCTGGATGGTAATCTACAGGCCCCCCAGGTGTCCACTGGCTATTGTTCTACCTGAGGTGGTTATATAAACCATCTTACCTGCTTGTTGATGGTAATTAGCAAGTACATGTTGTTTGCAAAAAGGTCTTTTGAAACTGCACAACTTTTCTAGTGACATTTGCCAAATGACTACAGCATACCACCTCATGTAAATGCCAATCCAGTTAAATTCGTTGGTTCCCGGATTGAATTGAAAATATGACAATGAAGAAAATGATAAAGACTCTCCAAAAAGCAGTCACTCAAGCAACTGGATATGATTTTGGAAATGGTCAGATGTTTCAGACAGCCATTCGGCATCTTTCGTCAGTGGGTTGACACTGGAGAAATCTTGTTGGAGAGAGTTTTAAAAGTTGATAATGACAGTCTGGGAGGAAGGCTGTTCCTTGATAAGTTGATCGATACACAAAGTTTCAGGAACAGTTAGCCTTTGGCCAGGCTCAAGTTTTCCTCCCAGCCCTCGGTTTCCATCTTTTAAATTTTTACTTCAAACAATCCAAGAACCAAGGAAATAAACTGATATGGCCCATTACATGACTACATTTACAGGTAAATGTCTCACTTTATGGCTCACCAATATGATGAAAAGATCAAACAGTTTGATTCAACCATAGACCCATCCAGATGCAATGTTCCCAGATCATCAAATAGCACTCATTGTGGAAGAAACCTTGATAAGACCAATTCAATGAAATATTTGACACACCCTGAACAAAGATATATGCATCCCATGTGGTAGAACCAATAAACTGATGCTCAAACTTTTATAACATCCAAAGTTTATGCCAGTGTATAAATTTTGTTTGGCTGGACAGTTTTGCAAGGTCAGCTATTCTTCTGCAAACATATCCAAGTGGTTTATTATTACCAAAGACCAGCCAGTTTTTAAAGTTTTCAATATACAGTTTAGGCTTTAATCCATCATGTTAAATAAAAGAAATGTAATTTGATTTTGAAAAATGAGCTATCAGCACTGGAAGTATTTGACAGATCTAAACGTTGCTTCTTTCCAACTTAACATTCTTCACACACTACGGTCTGTCAAGAAGACAGTGCATTCCGTGTTCAAGACAAACATCTGCTGGATGGCATTCAAGACATCTCGAAAGGTTGCTTTACCAACAATATATTACCTATGTTGTGGTTTTGGCCACGACCCATAAAAACTAGTCATTTGTCAGTTGGTACGTTACAAAGGACACAACTCACACTATACATGGCTGTCTTACGACAAAAGGAACAGCACCCAAGTTAAGACTTCAGTAGGCCGTGGGTAATTAAGGTGTCGGGCTCACCTGTTTGATTTATTACCTGTGTGAACACCTGTGTGACTTACCAAACACAAACACATCAATTGTAGATATCCCTACTTTACGGCTGTCAAAAGGCCAATGCCGGAAGTCCATACAAGTTTCACACCTGGAGTTCATAGACTCAATGGCTAGTCAGGAAACCGGACATCACCTCTAGATACATAGGATTTTAAGTGCCTTTGAGGATCAGTAATCGTATACAAATCAAAACAGCTCTCTTGAATTTTGCACAACAACACTGTTTCAGAAAGGAAACAATGGTGGGGTGTGACAGCACTTAACGAAGAATAAAATTGATGATTGATGGGTCTTACTGTGGATAAAAATTTGCATCCTTACATCCTGACTCCTCTATTTGTTCCTTTATTGGAACAAGCCTGATTTATCATGTATACTTGCAATTAAGTGTTCATTTTTATCCTATATACACTCAATATATTTCAACAGTATCTGTACATATACTACCAGTATTTTCTACATTGATACATCTGATGTGACTTATAGATTGTGGCACAACACATAGATTGCATGAATGGCAATGATTCAGTCAAAACACACCAAACAATAAAAAAAATACAGTTCATTTCTACCCTTCCATAAAATGGTGTCATCCATAGGCTCCATCCAAAAGTGGATCTATTGGCAACGTTCTTTGGCATGACATTCACCCCCCACCCCCCCTTCACACTGTAAAGCAACACAGGAACTACACGGCATAATAAAGCTATAAATGAACGGTCCTGGTGGCCAGCAGGTGGGTGGATGGAGAACAGGTGTGTATGTTCAGCAATTTCCATTAAATGGTGGTTTACAATTATTGGGGGTGTTTGCCTTGTAAATTGCACAACGTGCTCGCACCTGTTCTTTGTTGATAGGACAATGATATAGGGAACGACCACTATACATATCCATAAGCCTTTTGTTTACACTTCAAACACATGACACAGCATGTTGACAACGAAGTCACTAACAAATTTACAAACAAAAACTGTACATAGACAATTAGATAGAATTTGAAGTACGAACATTAGTATAATTACATCATAATGGTGTTCAAATTATTCCATTTCTGTGATTGCACATTCTAGTATACTTTGTACACTTTATATCAACATTCACAATTTGCAATGTGACACCTACAACAATGGAACAGGCTTTTCAATGATAGTTTTAAACTATTTCCTGAACTATCAAGATTTGCATGAATGGTCCCTAATTTTTCGCACCATCTCTGTACATGAGAAACTTTGGAATGTGCCCACAAACAATTACTAATCCAACTGTACATATTTACACCATAGTTTATGTGCAAACGGGCCATTCAGTACTCCTATACCCTATCCCTAGTGGGGGAGCACCTCTGTGTACTGTTTCTGTGTTGTTGGAGATGCAAAAGACACAACAGACCTTGACATATATATTCCCAATGGCCTGTTTCTGAGCTGATTCTCAGGTTTTACTGGTGTCACAACATCCCAGGGAATCATAGAGGACAGAAAGATATGTGGACAAAGCATTCGCCACAGGAAATGTTTCTTGAAAGGGGTTGTTGCTGGGATTGGGGTTGGGTCAACGGTGCTCTAGTTAGTATGACTTACTTTGTGCACAATATATGCCATGCGGGCGTGTTATTGCAAACACACAAAGGAAGTGGCCACCTGAAGCCCAGGTGCAGACTGACTAGTGTGGCATGACTTTTAGTAACCTTGGTACCTGGCTGGGGTTTAGAAATGTAGGACAGCACAATTGTGCAGGACCAATGAAAAACTTCTAGACCGAGAGGAAAACTTTTTTTAAACAATCAAAATCGTTTCATTGAAACTTTTTGGATATACGAAGATGATGGTCATTGGAATAACGTTATTGAATACAATGTCTGAAGGTAAAGTCCAACTCATCAAATCACACAATTTCAGGAAGGAAACCTAGTCAGACTCATGTTTTGCTCTCAGGACAGGTCTCTTTTTCAATCCTCCTGTCGAATTCTAACTTAAACGTCCAAAAACCAAGGTTATAAATTGGTCTGTACGAATCGTTCAAAGTAGTTGGTTGTACTGACAGAAGGCAGCTTGCAATGGAAGTTAGAAAAGATGTACATGTATCAACTTAGTCTCCTCCAGCTTTGACTAAGAGTCTACAACCCCCTGTACTTTGGAGCCCATGTTCCGGCGGATGGCCTCCGCATTTGCTCTGTCCTTTTCGTGTCTCATCCTCATCTTCTGGATCTCCGACAGTACAGGGCTCGGCACAGGCTGTGCAGGGTCTTCCCGTTCTATCCTCATTATGTTTGGTGTGTGGTTCTCCATCGGTGGTGGATGATGGTAGGGGACGGTGTCTGTATGTTGGGTTTCCAGGACAGTCACGGCCTTGGGTGGAGGTGCAGGCTTGGGCTTTGGCACACTCTTGGCATACTGCAAGGCCTGAAAATGGTCTTACATTACACACTGTCCAACAGCATCCATCTACACAAAAGCATGTTGAGTGCTTACTCAATGATGTAGCAGAGCCATAGATGGTAGGGATTCAAGTGAAGAGAGCCCTCTAGTGAAAATAATCTTCACTGCACCCAAGACAACTTTACATGTTCAGTTTGACCAGAAAAATCATCTTATTGCCTGAAATTAGTTTTTGCATTAGCATTTTGATATGCCATATCTAAATGAGAGTCACTTTAGAATGAAAGTCAAGTCACCAGTTTGTGTGAGCATTTAAGTTATTGACAGGCACACATAAGTAATATCTTTGCTACCAGAACCATGAATATAAAAAGTACATCATCAAGCTCATGATGTGCATGGGCTCCAGTAGATTAGTCTAGTCTTATTCCTTTGAGATGTATATTATGGTTATGCCGGCACCATTCCAAGCTTTTAGTATGAGCAAACTGCAGTGAAGCATCAGAATGAGAGGATTAGTCTGCATGCATATTAATGAGATGGCATGAGTGGCACATGGCTTTGAAGCCACGTTTGAATATATATGCATCCCATAATACTCACTCTCTTTCTCCTTTTTTGGGCATCATCTTCTTCTTCCATCTCCTGCTGCATAATTGGATATTCAATACATGCAAGGATCACTTTGGAATTTTGGAGAGTCTAAATTTCTATGCTTTAAAGAAGGGAGTTGCAGAGGACACTAGTATAGGGACATTGGTGCATCGTGCATTTTTTTGCTATCTAGGTGCTTTTGGTTAGTGGTGCTTCTCTGCCTATCTACAAAGGATCCTTACTAGGATTCTACTTTATTACCCTTAACGGCAAAGTATGCATTTTTCTCAAAATAACAGCACTGCACAATGTCTCAAAATCATTTTCAACAAAATAGATTTTGAAGTTTCAAACTGCAAGTGTAACGCTAGTTCACCTTTATTCGCGGGGTAACCTTTATCCGTTGTATTTAACACCAGGGTATTTCAGGATATCAAGTCGATGGATGGTAGTCTCAAACTGCATTATATTGAAAAAAATGCAATTTGAAACTAGCGTCCATCAACGTGACATCCCTAGGTATCCTGTTTTTAGGTACAGCGGATATAGGTTACCCTACAAATAAAGGTGAACTAGGGTTAACCGATGTACAGAGATTTGAGAAGGTCAAATTTGTGCTGTGTTGTGTCAATGAAAAATGCATACCCTGTTGAGAAACAAGAGAGTGTAGTAATGACTCACGACTTCTCTCTTTGAGTAGAGGTCATCCTCCTCCTCCTGTTGGTAGTAAGGCTGCTCATCTCTCTTCTTCTGCCAGTCTGCCTTCTGTTTGGCATGTTGTTGTCTCAGGGAGTCGGCATATTCCTTCTGTCGGCGCTTCTTGTCAACCTTGGAAGACATAGCCTGATTATCATCAGGTATGGGACAAAACTTTTGAATCAAAGCTTTAAGTGTTTAGAGCGACAGGAAAGAAATACCACTGTGCCTAGGTGGCTGCTTGAAGATACCAGTTGAATCTTCCCAGTGTCACAAACCAATCATAACACCTCCGAAAGATGTTACCATTCAAATCTTCCCAGTGTCAAAGACCAATCATAACACCCTACTTTTAAATCTACTTGCAAATGTACATGTACATGTCAAACAACAAATGTAGATACCAAAGATGCCAAAGAAGTAAGATTGTTAGAATGGATGCATATAACATATCTAGTAGACCTTTCAGGTAGGAAACTAATGGCTGAGAGTGCTTGCTTTATTGATATACATTGTATATGCTAACTTTGAGTGCAAAAATATCAGGCATTTTACAGAAAGGTCCAGTCCAAGCTCTTTGCCTACAGAATGACCAACCTTGTCTTGAACTCTGTCCAGGTCTGGCCCCAGCCCTCCTAGTCTGATGTCTTTCTTCAGGTTCTTGTAATCTTGAACAGTGTAAGCCTTGTACGTCACTGGCTTCTTCTTTGCCAAGGCCTTACTTTTGGCATAGGAAGCCAGATAACCTTCTGAGTTGCTCTTGGCCTTCAGAGTTTGTTTGTTTGCATGGTTGATGGTGTTCTTGGCAGCTTTCTTCTCTTCATGAAGGCCTATTGGTGGGACCTTGCTATACGGGCTGAAGGACTCTCGTCTCACGCCATCCTGCTGGTAGAGGTCCACGATGTCTCCCTCGCTGGAACGTCTAACAACGTTGCGCAGGTAGGGGGGAAAGGGAGGGTGAGGGGGTTGGTGGGGGTCTACATGCCATTCATGGTGTCCATGTTGTTGGGGGCCATGGTCAGGCCCTTGCATTACTCTGGCATGTGGCCCATGATGTTGTGATGGGCCAAGATGTTTAGGTTGCTCCTGTGGCCCATAATGTGGCCCATGATGTTGTGGTAGCCCGTGATGTTGTGGTGGCCCGTGATGTTGTGGTGGCCCGTGATGTTGTGGTGGCACATGATGTGGAGGTGGCCCATGATGTGGAGGTGGCCCTTGATGTGGAGGTGGCCCTTGTGACCTGTAGTGTGGCCCATGTTGAACACCAGGATGTTGCTGCACCTTACTACGCGACCCTCGAGGACTACCATATTGTTGGGCTCCCTCCTGGTTCCTCATTGCTCCATGAATCTCAGCATACGTGTGCGGACCTTCCTCGTATTCTTGAGAACTGTTAAAAGGATCCTCATACTGACCTGCCCTCTGTGCCCATTGCTCCCTGTGGTCAGGCCTTTCCTGGTGGCCGGCATATGCACCCTGATACGGCTCGACCCTTACACCGCTACCAGGCAGAGACCTCTGTCTGTGCTGCTGTTCCTCTTGCATCAGCCTCCTTTCGGCTTGGTGAATCTGTGCATACGACCCCTGCACAGGCTCCGAGTCAAAGTCATGACCCTCTTCAAGGGGTTTAGAATATGTCCGCTCCCTTCTATAGGCCCGGCTAGACTTGTCAGTAGGGTCGGACAGAGTCGTGTACGCTGTCTCCTTTCTGAGTTGTCTGTCCCTCATTTGAGGGTGAGACCTGTTGGACTCGGGAGACCTGGGGCCATATCCTCCCATCTCTTCTGGTGGCCCGTGTGTGCTGTTGTAGGCTAACTCCTGTCTATGTCCCAGTGGTGACCCATCTTGTCTGTGTCTATCTGGAGAATGATGATTTGTGTCAGGAGAGTCCTGATACTCATCCTGCCTCCCTTGTGTATCTACAGTAACTCTGGGGCTAACTCTGTTCCCTGCCTGTCCGTGTTTCGGACTGTGCTCATTGGGGTCAAAGCTAAGATTGATGTTCACATTAATGGGTGCCTGTTGGCTTGGAAAGGCATACATTGGTGGCTGCATAGGTTGATATGCCCGAGGAGATGTCTGAACACCATCAGGATACAAGCCCTGCTGTGATTGGTTCATCTGTGGAGGCAGAGCCTGTGATTGGTAGCCTGCATCACGAGGGGAGTATTGTGGTGCACCTTGCAACCTGACAGGTGGAGCGTCCACCTGAGTGGTGGTCTGTGAGATGGACCTTAGCTCCATACTTCCTTGACTTGCCTGTGAGTTCTTAGATGCAGTTGAGCTGGCGCTTGATGCTTTGCTTGGCGGTGAGGCATCAGTCCTGCTATTCTTCTTGGATTTCTTACCGCTCCTAACACCACTTTTTGCCTCCTTGGCTTGTCTCAGCCTCTCTTGCTTAAGCTGCCACACCTCTTCTGCTGTCATGTTGGAAAAATCTTCCACATCTTCTTCTTGATTGGGTTCTGAAACTTCACTCTTTCCACCCTTCTTCCTTCTAGGAGAGGGAGGCTGTTCATGTAGGGCTTTCTTCTGCGCATACCGTCTGGCGTATGACCCTCCTTTCTTTGCATCCTGCTTGTTCAGCTTTTCTTTGTTCAGTTCTATGAAGGATTTTGGTGCCGGTTTCTCAGTCTTTGGCGGCCTGGGAAGGGGTGGTTTCTCCACGGCAGGTCTTTGGTTTGTCATGCCACTTGTGATGGTCACGTCTGAGGAAGTGTTGTACTCATCGTTCGGAAAACTCGACTGTTCAAATTCTTCGGGCGTCGCTGCTTTCTGAACAACGGGACCAACAGCACGTGGGCTTGTATAACCCACAGGCCCAACAGGTCTGTGCTTTTGCTTGACTTGTTCAGCATCTCTCTTGCTGTGATACCCTGACTCCTCTTCCTCTCCCCCAGCTGGTGGCCAATGGTAGGCATTTGAACTTGGCTGTTGAGCATAAGGCGCTTGAGGTGGAGAAGGGAAGGGCTTGCTGTAGGGAACAACTCTCGGCTCTCCTACTTTTAGAGCCCTCTGGTACTCCCTTATCTCCTCTTGCTCAATTGTGTCATCCTCCTCAGGACTAGAGTAACGCTGCTTTCCACCTTTGTGGTCTCTCACTGGTGTTCTGTCTTCAGAACTTCCTCTGGAGACACTCCTTTTACCACTGTCTGTTTGAAGAGTGTACCGTGAATCTTCTGATCCCCGACTCTCCTCTCTGCTGTTGTCCTCATCCCTTGTGGGATGGGGTGTTCCTAACCTTAGTGGGTTTTTGTTCGCAGATTCTAAAGAATCTGCAGGGAAGAAATCCTGTTCAAAATCCACCATTCTAGTCCTGGCTTTCAACTCCTCCTGAACGTATGGCGTACTGACAATCAGAGCGCCCCTTTCCTTCCAGTTGGGATCATATCTCAGGTTTGCGTAGGGATCCTTACCGGGGGTTTTGGAACCTCCCTCTAAGTCCTCATAGCGATCGCTCCCTCGCGTGTCTATTGACAATGGAGAGTGTTCAGAACTATTTCCCCCTCCACTTAGTACTGGTAAATCCAGCGAATCTGAGGGACTATCCTCCCCTTCTTCTAGACTGTCATCTGATTGTATTCTTTCCTGCTCTTGCCTCAGACGTTCTTTCAGTCGCTGTTGATAATTCTCCTCTTCTGCTGAATCCTCCTCCTCTTCTAGACTATCTCTCACATCCTCATTGTCATCCTCATCATCGGAATTTCCAAGCTGTCGAACCGTTCGCTGCACAGACCCGGGACCAGTTCTTTGCTGTCGCGTTGTCTGTTGCGATGTAGAAACCGTATAACGGTCACTTTCTGATGAAACATTTCTGTTGTGGCTGTAGGCTTTTGGTTGGTTAGGAAGATGGGGGCTGTGTTGTGAGTATTGGTGATTTTGGCCAGGACTGTCCACAGGGTAGCGTTCCTCCTGTTCCTCATCTGAAGATGAGTCTACGTTGACGGACCTGAATGAAATAAAGGATCAAATTACACACAGATCATTACCTAAGTTGTATCTGGATTAGGGCATTTGTTAAGAAATAAAATCGTTCAGTGGTGACATCTGCTGTTATATGGTGTATGATTACATCACAGAATTGCTCTGCTGAAGCGGAATCACAGTCATACAGATTACAATACAAAGGCAACTACTCTACTATTACTAACTGCACCATCACTCAGATTCATTGTACGGATGTATATTCAAAGAACTTCTTACAGTTTTTGTCAATAACTGCTTTTTTGGTACAATTTCCTGTCCATAGCCAAGGCATTAACACACTGATAAACTACGATGTACCTGTATGTATCCAGACTGTCCTGTACTCCACTCTTGTTCCTGTCACCAGGACGATGATCACTGCCCTGACTCATGACCTCCTGCCGTAACATGTCCAGCAGCTGGTCACTGTTGTGAGTGGTCATCTGTCCACTTCCTCTGGAGCTAGCCATCATGGAGTTAACTGCATTCAGATTGCTGGCAAAGGATAATGCAACGTGTCAGACAATTTCAAGGGTAACAGTTACTATTTCACTTCAAAAGGTTTCTGATGTTGTGTCAGTACATCTCTTGAAATCCACTGTTTTTTTTTAAATGGCAGATGTAGGTTGCTGCATTGATAAAGGTCAAACACAACAATTTTGGCAGATTAGTTATATCGCACATAAGTCCTGTATATCAGTTACATCAAGTGATGTAAAAGCTATCTCATTATTAAAGATGCTTCTACCATATTTGATGGCAATGCTCTGAATTGTTTCACAACATTACAAATGATATAAATATCTCTGGGAAGGCTATGAAGGGTAACGGTTACTCAAGAAATTGGACAGAATTTGGAAACAGTTAGACTTTTCAGACAGCATCACTGTCTTTTGTTTGGAATTGAATGAAAATTATGATTTACCAGATTTTAACCCCAAACTCCAAAACGCCATGGGGAGGATAGCACGCTCCATTTTCAAACATTTTTTTCTTTAAATTTAGTTTAATTAAGAACACCAAAACTGCTTTTCTTCAAAGTGCTGTGATCGTTGAGGAGATAAGTGCTGTGAATACGCGACAATCCAATCTCGTTGGGAGGTCTCGCGAGACTGTAATCTGGCCGCGCGCGCGCGTGATTTGACAGTCGGACGGTAACAGCCTTTAGCAGCCCAGCGGCTAACAATGGCTTCTCCCAGCATCGACTCGATCGAGTCAACTTCAGAGATTCGTTGTGCTATTATTTGGCAACATCCGCCGGTAAATCGGCATGCCATGAGCAGATGATATTGTTGTGAACCTATGGACTCGATATCGTGCTGTAAATTTGCAAATTTCTGGTCATTTTTCACAATTTTTGACGGGCGGTTTATGCTTGCTTGTCGTGAGAAAAACGTGCATATAGGCGCGTCGCCTTACTTGTAGTTACTCGGATAAGTTTGGCTCAAGCCGTAAAAATATCCCACAAAAGCTTACAAGTACCATCATTGGATCCTTGTAGATCCAAACTCGTAAGACTTTCGGCGATTTTGACCGTAAATTAGTCGATGGCAACATATCGGCCTTTGGGAGTTTACGCGTACGTGAGATGGGGAGGGGGGCGTGTTTCCGTGTTCGTTTTGATCAAGACGGGGTCACTTTTCCGACTATGTCTATGATTTCAGTTTTCGCCGGATGAACTCCACAAAAACGTGAACATATCGATGTAGGGTCCTTCTGGGTAGAAATCTAGCATGGTTTCGGCGGCTTTGTGGGCAACTTTTTATTGGTTAACTTCATACGTGATGAGTGGGTGTGTCTGCAAATGTATAACGTTTGGCATTTGCTGTTCTTTTTCAGATCAACGCGTCGCGATCGAAATTCATCAGGGAAATACTGCAAATCATATGGTTGCAATAGCCGTATTTCATGTTTTATAAAAGATGTCTTAACATATGTTCTTACTCGATCTCGTAGAGCTTTGCAACTCATGCTTTTGAGAAATGATAATTACATGTATATATCATTAGTGTTTTTTCCAAATGATAGACAAGTTCTCACAGCATTTACAGTATTGACGAAAATAAGCATCCGATAAGTAATACTTTTGGGAAATGGTAATGTTTCATACACATAATCATTCAAATGTACATTGTATTAAAATATGAACTTTCAACATCTCTGACTGTTTTTGTGTGGCATAATTTTTGCAACAAATGAGACATCGTCCTACTCAGACCTAAGACAGGTAAGCCGTAAGGTGTCCACTTCCCTGTGCTATACATAGTAGTCCACTGTATTCTGCCGATGCAGTGGTCTGGACACTCTGCATCAACAATCAGTCTTTCTTCATACATACCATAGAGTTTCTTACCTCCTTTGGCTCTTTGAGTGAACAGCTCCGGTAGTATGGCTGTTTTGTGAAAGTGGTCAAGCTTTGGGATATTCTTCTTCTGCCATTCTGAGTCTACTTTAATTCGTTCGCAGAATAAATTATCCCTGCCAAAGTAGACAACGAAGTCCGCCCAATTTAAGTTACAGCAATAGACATTCCCTTGCACTTGGTGGTGGTACCTGTGTGACGTCTTGAGTGCTGCACTGCTGTCTACCTTTGTTCTTTGGACTGCCTATTTTAGCGTGAGTCCTTTCTTTGAATGGGGACACAATGAATACACGAATGCGTTACTGGAAATACATGCAGTAGATGTACACATTTCCCGTTAAAAAGTCTAAAAACGCACATTTCTAATTTCATGTTCATGGTGAAATTATCCCTTCCGAGCTGTCTTTTTACCAGACAATCCCAGTGCTTAAGTAACGTGTTATCATCAAGTACATTTGGGGGGATCTTGAAAAATATGATGCATGTTGGCACTTTCTCTTCATTGACACACTTGGACTGACGGCTATTGCATCCATATGATTTGCAGTATTTCCCTGCTGATGTGAATTTCGATCGCGACGCGTTGATCTGAAAAAGAACAGCAAATGCCAAACGTTATACATTTGCAGACACACCCACTCATTACATATTACGTTAACCAAAAAAGTCGGCCACAAAGCCGCTGAAACCATGCTAGATTTCTACCCAGAAGGACCCTACATCGATATGTTCACGTTTTTGTGGAGTTTCATCTGGCGAAAACTGAAATCATAGTCGGAAAAGTGACTCCGCCTTGATCAAAACGAACGCATATACGCGGAAACACGCCCCCCTCCCCAACTCACGTACGCGTAAACTCCCAAAGGCCGATATGTTGCCATCGACTAATTTACGGTCAAAATCGCCGAAAGTCTTACGAGTTTGGATCTACAAGGATCCAATGATGGTACTTGTACGCTTTTGTGGGATATTTTTACGGCTTGAGCCAAACTTATCCGAGTAACTACAAGTAAGGCGACGCACCTATATGCACGTTTTTCTCACGACAAGCAAGCATAAACCGCCCGTCAAAAATTGTGAAAATGACCAGAAATTTGCAAATTTACAGCACGATATCGAGTCCATAGGTTCACAACAATATTATCTGCTCATGGCATGCCGATTTACCGGCGGATGTTGCCAAATAAAAGCACAACGAATCTCTGAAGTTGACTCGATCGAGTCGATGCTGGGAGAAGCCATTGTTAGCCGCTGGGCTGCTGAAGGCTGTTACCGTCCGACTGTCAAATCACGCGCGCGCGCGGCCAGATTACAGTCTCGCGAGACCTCCCAACGAGATTGGATTGTCGCGTATTGGCATTGACACTTGTCAAAACGAGCTAAAATCCGAAGTTAATACAGGAACAGAACTTCACATTGAAAAATTGAGGTGAATTTCAAAAGAACTTCAAAAATTCAATCTCGCAATTCAAACCAAGAGACCAGATGTGCGTGTATGTGCGTCATTCTAACGTGAACAGTCTCTCTTCAGCTCGATCACCACTTCACTCACCCAGCTGCCATTCAAGAGCCAAGAGCACCGAAACAACAACACCTCTGAATGGAAGCTTTTCACTTCAAAATCACTACTAATGGAACATAATCTGATTAACGTAAATCACGTAAGAAAACTAACCTCACCTCCGAATCTAAGCCCTCGTGACTTAACAACGGTTATCCAGACTTCTATGAACATTTGAACTTGTCACGGCCCTTGCCATGGCGTCACAGAAGCAGCCGACCGTTCACAAAACTTCGACTATTACGAGAAAAGTACGGAGAAAATTTCTCAGATTGTTCGGTTTTGACGCCATCTTGGAATTTACCCACTGTTCCTTGCGCGACTATTGCCGGATGTTGTTGTTGCTATGACAACACAAACCACCTGTCAAACAACCTGCCTCAACAGCTCTTTACTTTGACGCTAAGCGGCTTAGCTCTTCTCTGCGTGGTACTTAGATTTTAAACTAATTGTTGTGTACTAACGGTTTCTTTTATCCCTCAGTCCGCTAGGATACAAGTTCCACTTCTGAAATATGTATAACGTTACCTGCAAATCTCTAATGCGCTCTCTTTTACCACCATAGCGGGCGTTAACGAATGAAGTTGCCAAGTTAGTTATCACCATAACATGATCAATCACTCCCTTTCTCGAGGTCAATGAGATTTTAATCACGACATGCCCGTTTGGTTTGGACGGCGACTATAAAGTATCCGCACGACGAGTTTAATAATTCAAAGGATACTGACTACATTTCTTTAATTATTCAAGGTTTGCGTGATACCATCCTCACAACTCTGTGCAACCCAGGATTTATCACCATGAGGTATTAAACGAGGTGTGATGGAAGAGTTATTTTCTCCGTGTTGTTCTTTTGCTAACTATGTTTTCATATCCTTGAAATATAGTTTGGATGATTATTTGTGCACGCAGTTTGTTTGCATCCAAATAAGCAAATAGACAAACCAAATCTTCTGGCTTTCATCTAGTATGAGTTTACGTATTAAAGTACGTCATAAAACACTATTTCAAATCATTTATTGGCTTTTAGATGTCAAAGAAGTATTCATGACGACACAAACGATGATATCAAACTTTGACGAGTCGTTGGTACCGGTCGGTGCATTTGATTGATAACCGTGAAAAGTCGGATACAGGCGCAAATGCCCGTACCCGTAGCATTTGAAGGCCTTTTCATTAAAAAAGAATATTAATCTAACTAGCAAACCACACAAAACTGTATTCAATACATCATCCATAGAAGATTCAGAAAACTAGTTTCAACACACGCAATGTTTCCAACCGCCAGGTTTGTTATCAGTATCAGACTCGTAACACTAAGTGTTGGAGTCAGTAAGCCTCCCCAACCTTTGCGTGCCTCTGAAAAAAACAAATCATCATCAGACCAAGTGTCCGTAGCCAAATACATATGTGAATACACGTTACATACATGTATGAAACATATCGGCAGAAATATTGCCTACTGAGGTAACTGAACCCATGCTTCAAATACAGAGCACCGTCTATTGTCTACCAGCCGTGACTCCGCGGGTAAAAAAAAAGTAAAATTGGTACACAATTTTCCGTTACAGAAATTCGGCCGTTAAACCTGCACTCCTGTGCACTCAGATGAAATATTTCTCCTTTTCTGGCCATTTTCTTCCAGTCCGCCAAGAATTACAGTAGAGACCAGGTATAAGTCGTCATAGAATTGTGATTCCTCCTTTTTTCGCACCAGTTTATTCTACGGTTAGCTCAACCGGGGCCCGGTCGGGCTGGTTGCGGAAATTTTTTTTAAAAAGTAACGTTATATATGTCAATAGATATGCTCAAGCTACGATCCTGAATAATTTTTTGGTACAGTTTGTGTGTTTTGTTGTCTTTCATATCATACTTTTCGTTCACCAAAACCGGCCGTCGGGCCCCGGATTGGAAATGTGGCCTTAGCATTACTTAAGGCACTTCGAATGAGCGTCTTGTTCAGTTTCGTCCCACAATCCTCTTTGTTAACCTTTAGCCTTAACTTGAATAAACAAACTTCGCCAGGTGCCACCAAGCCGAGAGGTGCTAACTGTGGAATCGTTACCTTGTTTCAGCTCATGGACAAGAAGGTTTGGAACGACATCTTCACGGCAGACCCTGTGTCAAAGCTTGGGAATACTAAAGAAACACTGCGTCTTCTCGGAACCCTATGGCTTGTCCTGTGGCAGTGGCAGTGTTAGCAACCTGTATTTGCATAGCCAACAGGTGTCAAAACGCTACGCTGCAACTCGGAAGCAAAAAGATAGGAGACCTACCTGCTTTATGTCGGAACTAAAGGAACCCATTCCGACAGTCTAACCGTTTAAAGACTCATGTTGAATGTTCTGGAAACCACAACTGAACTACTGAGGATACCAGAAGAGTAGTCTTGGTCTTTGACAGCTCACTTCTTATCTTACAAAAAGAAGACCAAGATGGCGTCCAAGACAGCCACTAAGAAGGGAACAAAGACGTCGGTGAGTCCGTCTGGAGAGAGAGCTTCAGAGGCACGGACGAATGGAGCATTCCTGAAGAACAGAGTAAAAGAGGTATCTTTTTTTATTCCTCAATATTAGAAACATGCATTTATTTGTTTTAAGTGCCAGCATTCCCGAAAATGTATTGATCGTTGTACGGCGTATTCATAATCATAGGCTAAACTACACTCTTGCGTTACCAAACGTCATGGATATCCTGTTACCGTTGTGTCCTTATGAACTATTTTTAGCGTGGTAGTAGTAACATATCTTGATTTTAATGTAATGGAGAAACAGCATCGTAAAATATCCTGAATTGTCAGTAAATGTTCCCCTGCACGTTTGGCCAGCTAGCTATAAGTCGGTGTGATCTGACCAGGGCTGCTTGTGAACTTCTTACTACTTCAAAATGATTTTATTTCTTTTAAGTCGATGCTGTTGACACAACTTTCCAATTTTCTCGTTAACCCACTCCTCAATATCTTGTATATCAACATCCTTTCTTCTACTATGGAGTTCGACATCTGATTATCCGATTCCTTGCATAGCTAGAAGAGGAAGTCGCTACACTAAAGAAACGGCTGGACGAATTGAGGAAGGCCAAGAACACAACTATACTGAAACGAGAGCGGGAGGTCCTCAGTGTAGCAGACCCATTCAGGTGATTCTCGTTATCAATGTATGACATAGCTTTCTGTAAAGCAGAAATATTGGTTCGGATAACAATGAGATTTCGAGAGGGAGAGAGACTCAAATATTTTACCACAATGTTCAACAATGATTCCGTTATTTTTCACGCAAAATCCAACATGTTCGTTATTCCAATGAAAGGAGTTTATTTCAGCGAGAATCACGTTTGTATTTAAGATGATATCCATCTGGTAGCAGTAATTTGTGGTAGGCTGATACGTCTCTGAACTCCTTGCAGTACAAGACCCGCGAAGTCAGCCGACGATGGTAAGGTTGCAGAGCTACAGCAGAAGTTAGACAACAGCGCTGCAGAAAGAGACAGGGAAGTCGCTGAGCTGAATAGGCAGTTAGAGAAACTTAAACTGGACCATCAAGCCGAAATGGACCGGCTACGGAAGGAAAATCAGGGACAACAGGTAAAAAGTCAAACTTTTAGGGTTCCTACAAACGGACTATGTATGGCCTGACTTTGCTTTCTTTTAGAAGAGGTTTCATGCAGTATTTTTGAACGAAACCAGTAAAAGTTGTACAATGTAAAGCGTTTTTTTTTATTTTGTGGAAACAAGTACAACATGTTTTGCACGAGTTGCATGCAACGCCAAGTTGTTGCTGTTGAAATATCCAGAAAGATAAGAGAAGTATTTCTTTTTTTTTTCCTTCTGGATAGGTACCTCCTTGCGATCACGAAAAAGAGCTAGAGGCACTCAGGAAAAAGCTACGGGAAGAAGAAACACTCAACAGGGAGCTGAACGATCAGAACATGGAGCTGAGGTCACGGCTGTTGATAACGGAGGAGAAGATAGAGGCGCTGTACGAGGAGCTCAGCGTGAAGGAGGCTCACTGGTGCGAGATGGAGGAACAATATCAGTTGAAGGTATGCACCTGCAGTTTTGACATTGACCGGAAGAGGACGCTTGTGAGTGGTGGCCCAAATCAATCTTGACTTCCGACGGATTTTAGCGTTCATTGTCATGTTCACTCTTGCAGTTGAAGACACAGTTTAGTGAAAAGTATCAGGAGTGGATGGAGGCTACAGAAAAGAAGATTGAAGAACTTCAGAGAGCGAATGATTTGTTGTAAGTAAAATAAATCCAATCACAAATACATGCACCGCAGTGATCACGTACTACATGTATTATTCGTAGCAAGGTCTACTACCCAAGACAATGTTATTTCGGCACCTCTTACTGTCTTTTCGAAATTTATGCATAGGTTGAGCGATTCCTTTTTTTTCCTACCGATTGCCAACTTGCTTTTGGAGTAAAGAACAGCAAAACTTGGCAACCCTACACAAACACAGACACCTGTGTTTTTTCCCTGTGCAGGAGAAACTACGTCCGCCGGTCGGGGAGGGGTTCGTCACAAGATGGGGCAGAAGGAAGCCAGGATGATAGCTGACCAATAGATGTAATGTTCCTCTAGCTCCACCAAAGACTTAAAAGAGAATGACGCTTTGGTATAACACGTGCGACTTTAAGTTGAAGTCGGATGTCTTAAACACAATAAATGCTCTCTTTTTCAAACTCTTTTTCTCTTCCAAAGTCATCTATGACAAATAACACTAGCAGGAGAAGATTGCCAGAGGAAAAAAGCTAGGCACGTCATTTTTGCAAAATCTTAATTTTTACTCACATTTCCAAACCGGGGCCCCGACTGGGATGTTTGCAGAAACGAAATAGAAAAGTGTCTATCACGGAATATGCACAAATTGTTCTCTTGACTAATCTTGTTACGTTCTGTGTGTTTTGTTGTCTCTTTTATTGTAATTTTCGTTCCTGAAAGCTGCCCGGTTGGACCCTGGTTTGGAAACGTGACCTAACCATTACCTAACGTTCTAGAATTGTAAAACTAATGTCTTGTGATAAAGGAAAACTCAATTGTAAAAAGACAGGTCCTTACCTCTTCCCTTTGGCCCCCCGTTGTACTATCATCCAATAGTTGCTGAAATTCTTGCGTCGTTATTAGCAGGGTACTGATTTCGTTGACTGACCTTGAGAAGTTATTTTTACCACGGTTGTGCATTTTTTTTAGACAGAAAAAAATAAATGTAAATGTTTGTTATGAAACACTACGCACAATGGCATGGCGTGGATAGCATGTTATCTCTTTAGTTACATGTATCAGCTGTCTTGATTGGACAAACAGCATGTGGTCACCTCTAACCCTTTCCTCAGGTAATTTCGTCGTTGCCGAGAGGCCCCACAGGTTATTTCAGCCAAGAATTATCAAATTCTTTCTCCACCGTCGTCTATCTACCATCATATGCTAACATTTTTTCAGTATCGTACTAGCGTTATCATAAAAAAACGACATATTACATGCAAATATTTGCATACATTGTGTGCAAATAAACTTACATGTATCAAGCGGTTGAAATTGTCGTCGTTGTTGCCCCTCGATATCAGTTTGTTTGGCCTTGTTATGGAGTTATTACAATTAGGGAAAGATGGTTAGGAAGATAAGAACACATTTATGGAAGCCAATTTATACGTTGATATGGCAACATGATTATTTCGACGCGGTTTGGAATATGTGCGATCACGATAAACTGTGTTTTCAAACGTGGGGTGGTAAAGCCCCTGTTCCGTAGTGGCAATAAATACCATCAGGGTACTCTGAAGCATCTATCTGTAGTTCACATAATATGGATTTCAGTGCGCGCCTACAAAATCCACAAATGCCCACGACTTTCAGGCCAGGTCAGTGTTCCTGATAATTCCAGAGTGTAACAAAATAAGAATTTATCATCCACTGCAAAACAAAATTGACACGGTTACTCTAGCGATGATACTTTGTAACGTGGAGTAAGACTAATTATAGCACACGTACATTGTCTACTCTAGACTTTAGACCTGCTGACGTACATCAGGTGCCCTATATAAGCAGGTGGGAGCAGTTGTTTGACCAAGTGTGAGGAAGCACCGCAAGGGTTGGGAGAGAAATCAAGGTAAGGTACTTACTGATTGATTACCTCTGTACGCAAACCGCACGGCCGGTATTGCCTGCATGTATTTAGGTTAAAACTATTGCGAGAAAACTGACTTTTGAACGTTTTTCTTCTGACCAACTTTGTCCCCCGAAACAAAACAACTTGTAAATGAATATACACTCTGAGATTTTGCATTGCTCAGCATTTTCTTTCATATTTGTGACGTCAAAATCATACAACAGCCTATGACGAATGCAATCCACCACACGGTCACACAGTGAGCAAAGAGCACTGATCACATGTACATGTAACTAGATATCTATACGTACTTTCAACGTTTCTTCAAAGTTGTCCTACCTTTCTCTCTTTTCATGATGCTAGTAATCATGACTAATGGGCTACGAGTGTAAATCTCTCTCCTTTTTTTTACACATATTATTGTCACAACCATCGGGGTAAGAAGTGGTCAAGCCTTTGGTGAATATGATGTCTAAAGGTGGTATCTCACTGCACTTGAGGCACCGGTGTGGCATTTGTTGGGTGGTTCGTTTACTGCGGCACTGTTGTGTTATTTACGCCGATTTTTTTAATAATCTAGACATTGCGTAATACGTACAAGTATGACTTAGACGCCAACAAAATACACAAAACGTAAGAAAATTCGTTCTTTATCTCTAAAATTCGTTGAATAATCTTTCGAACCCCGCAGTGCCGCCTCGGTGCCCCGAGTGCAGTGAGATACCACCTTTACTGCTTTAGCGATAATTGCAAGGGAGGCCGACTGTCGTGTTCTTTAAGGTGCTTGAAAAAGTATGTCATTAATTGCATTTTTGACTTGCCACGAAGTCGGTATGTAGTAGAAGAACATTCATCATCGCATTGTATGCTAAACATGAAGCAGGTGTCTACAGTCAAGACAACTAGCTCTTTCATGTTTAGCTGGCATGAAGATTGCGTCTAGATGAAAGAATCTTTTGTCATTGCTTTTTTCGTTAGTCAACATTTAGATATCTCATGTTCAAGTTCATTAACGATAAGATAATGATACAGTTTAATAAGGATAGCTGTGTTTTGTGAAGTCCATATTCACATTACACACAATAGGAGGTCATGTCGCAAGAACATAAATTTATATAGACACTTGGCACACAACAGGCAGTATAGAAAACCCGAAAAAATTCATGCTTTTTGAAAACTAAGGAAAGCTAACCAGTCTCCTTAAGGTCCTTCATATCTTGTCAGGTAAACGACTCGTTCTCATTTAAATGTCGAAATGCTGTCGCCTGACTTTACGCCTTGATATGGAGCAAATTATAGACAACATCACTGGTTCCTTCATTTTTCCACAACCCCTGTAATGTTTTACAAACGATGCACAACAACATTCGTATTGGTTGATGTCTTAGAAGGTTATTACAGCCTCGGGTGGGATTTCAACTCCTAAAAAATGGCTGTCGCC
Organism: Branchiostoma floridae; assembly: GCF_000003815.2. Classification (NCBI taxonomy): domain Eukaryota; kingdom Metazoa; phylum Chordata; class Leptocardii; order Amphioxiformes; family Branchiostomatidae; genus Branchiostoma; species Branchiostoma floridae. The sequence goes on from NC_049979.1 coordinate 21,095,752, forward strand.
TGAGAAGAAACGAAGAATTCAAATAGCAGGCAAACATGTAACAATTCAGTTCCCAGAATAATAGTTCAGTAGGTGAAACCAGCTACCCAGGCCCTCTGTCCGATCACGTCAGATCGCTACTATCACTGACCTTGGAGGCTGTGTGAGGTGGTTTATGCCTGTCGCCAGATTCTGTAACAAACGTTACCACCACTAGTACGATGGTTGCCAAGGTTTTGTTATCCACGTATAAGACTAGAAATTACCGTTTTTGTGACTCTGTACAGTTTTTCCGGCTTCCTAAAGAAACAAGAAAGGGTTGTTGACTGTTATTTGTATCACACCTTGGTTAAAAAAATGTTGTACAGAAACGACTGTAACAAACGTTACCGGTGTTTGATGCTGTCTAAGCTTTCTATTTGACCTGGTGTAAAAAAGCTGCCCACTTTTCAAATGTCCCTAGGGACATCCACTTATACCCAAGTGATGTAGTCAATAATGAGTCCTTTAGAAGAAAACAGGGTAAAGTCTACTGTTGTAACAAACGTTACCGGTAACGTTTGTTACCTGTCCTGTAATGTATTACCAATGGGACCGAAAATAATAAGTTGCCATTTTTTGGCTATGGTTAAAAGAGGAATTTTCCTACAAAACCAGGTAGTTTTTACTGAAAATAAAGCGGATTTATTTTTCGACCAAAAAAAATGCCATTTTCGACATTTCAATGAGAACGAGTAAAACACATCCATGTACACCTATGTAATGACGCACACTTGAGTCTGTCATTGACTTTGAAAAATGGACACTTACAACTTTATTGTGCGACGCTCTGAAAATCAACATTATACCGCCCTTTAAGGTCATTACTACCAGGGGACGTGTTATACTTATGGTAATTAATGTGGACCGATGATAACTCGGTTTGCAGTTAACGACCCATCAAGGTAGCAGAAAACAGTGTGTATCCAAACCACCAAATCCATGACCCGGAGATAGAAATTAATTATTGAAGACCAAGCAAGTAGAAAGTCTTATGTGATCTTGAAAGACAACAAGATGTAAAATGTGCTGTGTGCGGTAGGAATTTTTCGGCCTGGAGACTGCAAAATGTTTCAGTTCGTGTACGAAAGATTTTCTCACGCTTTGAGTTTCGTTGAGCGCTCTACCGTTTTAGCTATAGGCTGTAGGTGAGTCACCGCCTAATACAATGGGGAGCATGTAACTCATTTTCGGGTTATCATTAAGTTGAGTTGAACTCAGCAGAATTTCAAGTGTGAAAAGACGATGCGCAAACTACATTTTCTTCATTTTAAAAATATTTTACAGATTGTACACTGAAAACAAACATATTCGTTTCTTAAAGAAACTCGTTTTCTAAAAGCAATTTCAGTGTCGAAGTGGTTCCTGATCAAAGAAATGAGTGCTGTGAGTATTTTATGTTAGCTCAAGGGCACAAAGAAGGGGAATGCTTACCCAAAAATTACCTCTTTGTGACAGTGGAAAGGAGTTTAACCCTATAGATTGTACTTATTTAATTCTGTGAATAATTATTCGTTTCTTCCTCTAGCTTAATGACACAATATTTCCAACACTCTTTTACCCGGGACCTCCAATTGCAAATGAAGTAAAACATTGTGTTATTTGCAATAACACACTTGTGGTTTGATGTACATAACACATATAACGAGGTGGATTCAAAAAGTAATACCATTGGGTTCATAGCAGGATCATTTTTCTTCGAATGAGTTGAAATTACCTTTGTGTCAAATTTAAACTTATTTGACGAAAAGATGAACCTGTTATAAACTTAACGGTTATAAACCTTTTTGACCCCCCCGTTTTACATGCCATGATTTCAAAGACCACAAAAAAGTCCAGACAAAGTGGGCGGTGATGTTTACTTACATAGATGGTGTCACATAATTAAGTCGTAATTGATTAGAAGTAAATATATTACAAAGTATTTTGTCAACCTGATACAGAGTTGTTTTCTTTTAGCTTGGCTGCTTGTAAGTCAAGGTCTAAAATGGAAGGTTGATATATCAGTGGTCAAACTAAACGTAACCAAGCTGAAAGACGCCCAAATCCCTTATATCCCACATCATTTCTCACGTCAGTGTTGTAACGTTATAGTGTAATTGCTTGCATAACCGGGCAATCGGTAAACGGTGTTAAGTGCCTTTCCTAAAGACCCAATGCTCAGGGGACCTGCTAGGAATTCGAACTTAGAACCTAAGTCAACTAGCTTATCCAGAAGGCCACCATCATGCCACCATGTCTATTTGTTGCTAACATCGCTATGGTTAACGTTTTATACTATACGGTTTTTCTTTCGCCATAGTTATTTTAAAAAGGTACGGTGTATTTATTTGATAAATGTTTTAAGTAATGTTACGTTTGTTTTGTAATGTATGAAAAAGACTTCAAAACGCAATGCCGAGGTCGATATATACGTAGTAGTCTATTGTGGCACAAAATAACACACGTTAAAAGTATCTCGAGATGTTGTTAAAAGAACCAAAACTAAAAATTAGACGAATCAACCAAATGTGACCGCCCCATAACAGAGGAAAAGATCTCTCAAATGTGACAAACCAACAGAAACATTTTTTTTCATTCACAGATGCGAGGAAGAGAAGCCCTCCTGCTCACGGCGGCGGTCCTGACACTGCTGTTGCTCATCGGTCACGAAGTCGACGGTAGCGGTAGTCGCCGAAGACGTCGGCGCCGAAGCACCACCAGCCCGCCGCCCGTCGACTGCCGGTGGTCGTCCTGGTCTCTGTTCTCCTCCGACTGTGGGAACACCTGCGGGGGGACGAGAACCTACACCCGGTACCGGTGCAGGCCGGCTGCGAACGGCGGCGCTGATTGTGTTGGGGACACGCAGAAGACTGAACCATGCCCGGGCACGGCGTGCCAGAACGGGGGACAGTGGAACGGCGCCTCCTGTACCTGCCCGAGTGGCTTCTATGGGTCCTGTTGTCAAACAAGTATGGTTTCTCATATATTGCAGAGTTTAGTAGTTTGTAGTAGACCATACGAAAGCCTCAGTGTGCTTTTGTGTTGTCAGTAAAGCTTCTATTGAATAGTTTTACAGATCTACTGTGTTGCATAGATTCTGAAGTAGTTTGAACTCACAAGATAAGGTTCGACATCTTATTAGTCAGTTGCACGTCTGTTGAGGAATCCACATTGTGTAATGGATACTCGACTTAAAACGTTGTTGGTTCCGATGATACTTGACCTAGACTAATGCAAACACAAAGCTTTGTGAAAATCTCACGTAAAAAAGGCACAATTTCTAGAAGGGTTGACCCGGTTTGCTTGATGCTGTAGCGAAGCCGCGATTGCGTGACCACTGGCTATTTGAAAAAAAAAAACGCACATCATGATTCACCTCAACTGCTTTACCTTTTACCTAACATTTTTCCCCGGCCAGCTCTGATGTGCCCACCTCTGGACGCCCCCTCCAACGGTCAGATCAGCTCTCCGGTCATGACGGGTGGCGACGTGGTGTACTTCTCCTGTGACCCCGGCTACACGTTGTTGGGTAGCAGCTCGGCGACGTGCGAGTCGTCAGGCAGCTGGTCCAACAACAGACCTATCTGTCAGAGTAGGTGTCTAGTATCTTGTTATTGATCGTGATGTCAATGCGTTTTGTTACTGATGCGTCGTTCTAATGCATTAATCTGCATCTAGAATACGAAACTGACGTCAGATTTGTGATGTGTTGTGTCGAAAAATCGATGATTGAGTTTCCGCGCAGCCACTTTGTCTCCCGGCATAAGAGAATCTTTGCCAATGTTGAAAATCGGCATCGCGAACCAGCTCTCCCTCAAAAAATAAAAGCCAGCACTGCTAGAAGTCTGGGAAGGAGACTAGAATAAGGCCATATTTAGTATTTTTGTGCCGGAATTTCTATAACTCATCTACTAGTTGTTATAATATTAAGTAGCTAACGTGTAGGCATTATGACTAACCCTTGTCTCAACATACGATACTTCTTGAAACACAAACGACTGGGTTCAGTGACCAAAGACACACTAGATCATCCTTAATAAAATGTCTCATCATAATGTTATATTGTTGATTAAACATTTTGATACGAAGTTTGAGTTTTCTATCCATCTATGATGTCCATGTAGGAGGCTCCTGCCCTGCCCTACAGGTGGTGCCGCACGGCTCGATGTACGGGTCCATGTCCACAGGCTCCACCATGACATTCTCCTGTTTACCCGGCTACACTCTGAGCGGTCCCTCCTCCATCACATGTACCCCACAGGGAGTGTGGAGTGCGCAACCTCCAACTTGTACAGGTACGTCGAGCGCTAGCAAATACTCAGGCAGCAGCAAAGTAATCGAACAAAGCGGTCTTTTCATCTTCTGTTTTGTGATGCAATTGTAGCATACGGTCAAACCTTTTGTACAACTGACCGCCCCAACATAAGAACCACTTGGCAAATGTAACTGCTTTTTTGTGGTCACTTCGATAATTTCCTCCATTGACGTAAGCATTAAGAATCCTGTCTATAGTGACTACCTGTCCATGTAGATCAGAGTTTATCGGTCCTCTAAGTGGTCTTCTTGATTTTTAAAGTAATTAAAGGTGATAGATGTCCAATACGGTTTATCATTACCAACCAACGACTTCAATACTTCATCAAACTTGAAATCAGAAATCTAGGAAGATTTTCTTTATGAGCAGCGTCTTCTGATTGAAAAATAGCTTTGAGAAAACACTTTATGATACGTAAAATTGTATTCAAAGTTTTCTGTCCCTCTGATTCGCCAATTCATCAATGCAGTACAGCAATATATTTTGTTCCAAATTTTATTTCACCAAAACAGCTGTTCAATGCCCGACGCTGTCACCTCCTTCCCACGGAACAATCAGTAGTGTCACAGCGCCATCTGCCGGGACCTGGAACTCACTGCAGTGTGATACCTCTTTGGTAAACCAAGGCCCGGTCCATACCGTGAACTGTGGAACAGACTCCACCAACTTCAACGGCCAAACCTTCACGTAAGACAAGATATATAGATACAATGCATTCTTGTTATCTAAGCTGTCTCTCTACTGAATGAAGAGTGAAAGAATGAAGAGGAAACCCACAGAATCTAAGCTATCTTTTTTACAACCTTCGGCAGGTTCGAATGACCAATCACGTGCACGTGACCTTAGAAACAAGTGACGTATTTGTAAAAGCACCAAGAGGTTCATGCTACCTGAAGTCATTGGTAGATAATGTAGATTATTTATCAAACAAAGATTTTTTTAAAGATTCACATTATTCTTAATCTCCCTAAAGGTATCTCTCCAATCATCTTGGAACATTGTTCTACTGTCAGACACAATTTTCCCCCCATTTCACAGAGTGAGTTGTCCTGTCGGGTGCTCTGGGTGCCGAAACTGTGTCTGGGGGACTGGTGTCTACACTGATGTGAGTACTGTACTCAATACTTAGAACTATTTATTCACAACTGGAAATTATTAGGTGACTGTGTAAATTACACTGCAGCTCACCGTTTCCAATGGCTATAGCCTCCTTCGCAGAGCCGCGGCGTTTTAATCTATTTTTGTTGAGGCTGATTCATGGTTTTCAACATGGGCTAAGGTTCTCCATGCTGGGAAGGGGAGCTTTGATGCAAAAAAAAAAACTATCTTTCCCAGCATAGAGAACCTTAGCCCATGTTGAAAATCCTGAATCAGTGTGCCCCCAGAAAAAAAACGAAAACGCCACCGCTCCCGAAGTCTGCGAAGGAGGCTAGTTCAGGACTGAGACATTTCTTGGTGTCAACTGAGACTTACAATACAGGCAACGCACACTTTGGAATCACTGAAAAGGATGCTCATCTTTGACAGGATTCGAGTATCTGCCATGCTGCTATCCATGACGGTAGGATCACGGATGCAGGTGGGCAGGTGACCGTGCACAGATGGCCCGGACAGAACTCTTACCATGGATCATGGAAGAACGGCATCCAAACGAATGAGTAAGCCATAGAGGGTTTTCAGTAACATTTGCCGAAATATTTTCCTTCCTGGATTTCAATATCTTGCCAACAATTTGTTAGTTGGAATATTCTGTGAAGCTAAACGTGTTGTCCATCCTTTTTTTCAGTTACGGACGATGGGGTAGATCCTTCGCCTTCACACCAGGTAGCTCAACAGTCTATACGTTGTTGAATGCTTGGAAATGAAAGCTTTAGTTACACGTTAGTCGCTGCTGAAAGAATCTTGGTCTTGTGTATGACTCTGAGTCTTTCTACGACGAGGACAATAATTATACCTTTTGCAATATGAGGGGCTCAAGTATCAAAATTGTCACCTCGATTTGCAAGACATGTTTCTATGGGTGCTTGGTGATGGAGGTAAGATACCTCTAAAGGTGGTATCTCACTACACTTGCGTCACTGCTGGGTTCATTCACTGCGTCACTGTTTTGTTATTTTCTCGGATTTTTAAAATGATTTAGATATTGCGTAATACGTAAAAGTAGGACATAAAAGACGACAAAATACACAAAAAGAAGAAAATTTGTTCTTTATCTCTGAAATTTGTCAAGTATCTTTCAAACCCCAGTGACGCAAGCGTGACGCAAAGTGCAGTGAGATACAACTTTAAGTCTAAAAAAGCAACGCATAAAATAATCATATGATTGTATATCATATACCACCCTATATGACCCTTGCTAAAGCGCTTTTGTGTACTGTTTACTGTTTATTTTACCATAGTATTGGTTTAAGTATGATGAAATCTTATAAATCTAAACTTTACAGATATCAGTGTAGCCCCAAACCGTAATATTTGTTGATGTTACAAAATGCAAAATGATGCAGCAATCCATTGTTCTTCTATAACGTTACTGATAGTTACCAGAGAGGAAAGGTCATCAAGTACTAGCTGCGCTTCACCAGGCTACACCAGCTTCAACGGAATCTGCTACAAGGTCTATACCAGAAACAAGAGCTACAGTCGGGCCCGACAAGTTTGTGCCGCGACGGCGGTCTG
>NC_049979.1:21102842-21110689 GCF_000003815.2 Branchiostoma floridae
TCGATTCTCAGTACGACGGGCTTCAGCGCTGGGGCAAGAAGAGCGAGAATCCATCACTCAGGGGCAAGATCTGGATCAGGATCAGGATCAGGGGGACAACTCCCATTCTAATAATAAAGACTGTGCTCTACTGAGGCGCAGTGGACCAAAGTGGGAGGAGCACGATTGTGGTCATGGCCACAATTTCGTCTGTCAATCAAATCATGGTATATGTCTCCTCCAAATTCAAAGTTTCCAACATAATTAAATCCCAAAATTTGATCAAAACTAAAAACGATTATAAATATATGTAGGATGGACTAATAAAACACTTTGACGTCTATGAAAATTGTAACTTATATGTCATAATTCACATCATAGTTTTCAAAAAGTTTTAATGTCTAAAAATACCTACTCTTGCATGGACAATCAGTATTGGTGGTGTCTACTGGTGATATTTACTTAATCAATAAGCAGAGTATCTATTCATCCACCCATAAGTCGGTAGATTCTGAGTTATTCTCAAACTTGTGTCTTGTTTTCAGTGATTCACTCGCAGGTACAGACCCAGTGTACCGTACTGGCGAATCCGGATCCCATAGCTCAGGGAAGCGTGACAGGACCGACCCACCTGTACGGCACGACCATACACTTTGCCTGCTCGCCAGGGTATACCATGGTCGGTACACCCGACAGGATGTGTCAAACCAACGGTCAATGGAGTGGCTCACAACCTACCTGTCATGGTAAATATCAAACATTTAATGGAACAATCATTATCATGAGAGATATAGTATAGAACACAGAATACACTTACATGATTAACGTATGTAATGTGTAATTGATATATAGCACTTTAACGAAATATGGCAGGCTAACATTTGAGCACTCTAAACTCTAAGTGACTGGCAAATGTGTGGGTGAACTTGAATTTGGAAGCCAGATAAACCCAGTCAGGGACTTACAATCATATTGTTTCCTCAGCAAACCAAGTTCCACAGTGTACAGCCCTTAGTGCACCTCACCACGGAACGATCAGTGGGAGCAACAATCTGGGAGACACTGTGACGTTCTCCTGCGACCTTGGTTACGAGCTAACAGGTTCTGTCACAAGGACCTGTCAGTCAACATTGGACTGGTCTGGGACACAGCCGACTTGCACCAGTAGGTCACCATACTTGCTCTTTTAGGTTACATTGGCCCGGGTCCAAATTTGTTCCTCAGACATGCAGGAAATTAATGTTGCTGTTGATGAAGTCTAGAACCCAAGAGAGAGACATATGTTTATACATTTAGTCAAGTCATGTTTATTGCACAACGATTGCATCAGGTACAATGCATGGCAAGTAACATGTATTATTAACAACTACAAACCATCTACAACAGTACACAACAGTATACTAATCTAACATAACAGAGAATATGGTGACATAGTGTATTTCACATTGTTAGAACACTACTTCTCTTTTGCATAGCATTATATAGATTGGCCTATGTGGACAGATATGGTGTCGGGACATGATAGGAGTACATTGCAATGAATATTTCCCTGCTTGATTTAGGTAATGTTGTTCTGTTGTTACATATGCCTGGTCAACAACTTTTTCCTTTCTTCATTATAATAAGGGCATATCATCAGGAAATGATATTCATGATCTTCAATAGTGACAGTCTTTGCAGATTACACATTCTCTTTTCAGCTGGTACATTTTTGTGATGAGCCTTTTCAATTTCTGAACAATATGTACAATAGTCATAGTCCTGTAATATGTGTCAGAAATTTACAGGAAATATTTCATGGAAGAGTTATGAGGAAATCAATGATTCTTGTTTTCTTGTTCAACAATGCTAGTTCATTGTTTTTTTGTTTTAATCTTGATTAGGTTTAGACATTATCATGCTTTTTTAAATGTAAAGATTGGTGAAAAAATTTCATTTACGGTGATCCTAAAATGTTCTGATGAACAGAGGTCCAGTGTCCCGTGGTGACCGCTCCCCTCCATGGACAGATGTCTGGTAACCGCTTTGTATATGGCAAACATCTGCAGTTCTCCTGCGATGCTGGTTATGAACTGGTAGGGGGCAGCGCTATTATAACTTGTCAAGCTGACGGAACCTGGGATGGAGCAGTGCCAATATGCAACAGTGAGTTCATGTTAACCTGATTTCAAAGCTTTAATGACAAAATTTTAAAGACAGGATGCTTCTTTATTCTTTACAAACCAATTCTTTACAGCTTGAATATCTTAGTGTTGTGTAGTGGCATAATCTGTGTGGTTTTGATTTTTGGCAACACCCCATGGACAGAGCCATATTAAACACTTTTAAAGGAAACAAAACTATATTGTTATGAATGAAGAGAATGAGACATAAAAAACAGCAACCCCATGTTTGTTGAAAGCCATACTTTAAGCACATTAAAGAACTCACCACATTTCTTGATTTCATTTCATTTCATTTATTTATTTAGCCAGGGACGACATATCGCCACTACGGCGGTTTTCAATGTGCCCTGCGTTACATCATAAAACAAAGGTTCAAAACACTTAAATACATCAAACATAAAGTATAATACAACAAACCAAAGAAAATACATACAGCCAATACAAGCAAACTCATGATGATAAGTAAAGTAAATAAGGTAGAATGGAATTTGCATATCAATGATTTATAAACAAAACAAAATAAACTGTTAAGTGGTAAGGCATTCCTTTTTATACATGTGTTTAAAAGACTCAACAGAGGCTGCTGCTTTCACTCTAGCTGGAAGTGAGTTCCATAATACCGCACCACTACATGAAAGGGATTTCTTTTTGTACTGAAGATGAGCTTTGGGTAGTTGTAGTCCACCCTGTGCTCTGAGTCGTGTGTTGTGGGAATGAACCCCCCTTAGCTCTGTGAATAGGCCTGAAATGTGGGGAGGGGACATTCCGTTCAATGCCTTGAAAACAAGTACCGCTTTATTCCTCTTGAGGATGTCCACCACGGGGGTCCATCCAAGTGTATGCATAATGGTTTCACTGGGTGTGTACAAGTCGCAGCCCAGGATAACCCTACCTGCCCTGTTTTGGAGTTTCTGTAGTTTGTCCATGTAAACCTTGCTACCTTGGTCCCAGACAGTACTACAGTACTGTAAGTGTGGAAGGAAAAGTGATGAATACATTGTCAGTAAGGCCTGTTTGTTGATGAAAGGCTTGAGACACTTCATGATACCGATAACTTGGGAGAGTTTCTTTGTGACATGACTGATGTGATCATTCCACTGTAGAGCACTGTCAAGTACTACACCTAAGTACTTAAATGTGTGTACCTGATCAAGGTTAAACCCTGCTAATGTGAGATGCAAATTACTGTATGCGGCTTTTGACCTCTGTGTTCCGACAAGCATAGCTTTGCATTTTGTTGGATTTAGGGAGAGTTTATTGGCAGTGAACCACTGCACAAGTAGAGTAGAGTCACATTGAATTGCCTGCTTTATTGTCTCCAGGCTACGGTGTGCAAAGTATATGATAGTGTCATCAGCGTACATTGCTACCCTGCATGACTGAATACAGTTGGGAAGATCATTGATAAGATTTATTGATAAAAGTATAGGGGTATGAGCCGGTCAAACTTACTTAACCGTCCAGTGTCTGGGTAGATATCTTGAAAAGGTGATTGTCACAAGTTATGAGTTATGTCAATACTTACACAAATCTAAATCTTAATATATGAACAAAACAACCAAACTGCCTTTTTTTAATTGTACTTTTCCCTTACAGAGATACAGTGTCCCCCAGGCCAATCCCCATCGCATGGCCATGTGACAGGTAACATTCAGTATGGTGACACCATCAGCTACACCTGTGATGCAGGGTACGTCCTGACCGGCGATGCCACCAGCACTTGTCTCAGTACAGGGGTGTGGAGCAATCAGCCGCCACAGTGTACCGGTGAGTTCACTCATGTCTGCCAAAAAACATTGCAAACTTTCAATGTTCTTCCCATACCATATGATGTATAGGGCAGTGCCTATCTCTGTTTCCCTAACCCTTGGGCCACACAGCAGGGTGCTAGTCCATTGGTGGCACTGTGTGTTCAACACCCATACTCTTTCCTACATGTGCTGAGTGTTAAGCAAAGACTGAAGCAGTAATATGTACCATTTTCAAAGTCTTGAGGATGACTTGGTCATGGAACTGAATCTCAGCAACCTAGTGCATGCAAATTCAGCACTCTACCCCCTAGGCAGTTGCTGTAGTCAACATTCCATACAGAGATAATATATCAAATTAGACATATAGACTTTTTACTTACAGAAATGTGCAATTTCTCTTTGTAAGATGTTTGGTGCAGCAAGAAAGTGAAAGCATTTCTGTCTCCCTTCTACAGCATTGGCATGTTCCATGCCCTCTGCCCCTGCACATGGCTCAGTGGCAGGGGACACTTTTTCCGGGGGTGTAATAACCTACACCTGTGACCCAGGCTACACCCTGAGTGGAGCCCCCACCCAGACATGTCAGAGTAGCCAGCAGTGGTCAGGCAGTCCACCAACTTGTCAAAGTAACATCCACTTACATGATGTATTTTACCCTCTAACCCCAACCCTCTTAATACCACTGGATGCCATATTACCACCACATGAGAAACGTTGCATGGAATTAAAGTCATTTTAAGAGATGTATCAATGTTACATTGGTAATGCTGAGGAGTATACACTTCTGATACTTGGGTGTTTTAGAAAATCTTGAGAAGGCCTCCATAACAAAGTTTTTTGATTGTGTAGTATCATGGCGCTCAGTGGAATTATGATAGTTGATGCTTAACAAATTTTTCTTTTAACATTTTTTATAACATTCCTCAATGCACAATTTAAAGATGTCCTTCCAGCAGAAGTTTGCAACAAATGCTAATGTGTCATGTAAATCTCATAGTTATGCTGAGTAGTATCCTATCTGTTTTATAGTACTAATGCAGTGGAAACTGTTTTTCAAAATTGTTAAGAACTTCAGTGTGCCAGCCTGGCTGCACCTAACCATGGGATGGTCAGCAGCAGCACCAACCTTGTTGGAGACACCGTTACCTTCTCTTGTGACCCTGGGTTTGAGATTCACGGCTCCACAGATCGGCTCTGTCAAGCAGACGGAACATGGTCGGGAAGCCAACCAAGGTGTAGAAGTAAGCCACATCCTCCCTATCATGCAAGCATACTTAAAGTTTGAACTTCCTAAAAATTCTTAAAGCTGGTTACTACAAACTTATATTAACTTTACAAGTTCAAAATCAGTGCTGTTTGGCAAAAAACAATATCTTTATACAATAGATGACCTTGTATTTGACACTTAATTGCAAGTGCACTACTCACACTGATATCAACAACTATAGAAAGTTACAAACCTTGTTGTGAAAATACCAATTGATATTGATCAGTATGAGTACTATACAAAGTGCTTAAATGTTGGCATAGCATTACATGTACTGTAAGGGTTGTTACTACCTGGTTCCTAGGGATGAATAGGCATAAGGGAGGATTGTGTGTCCATCAGTAGCCAAAGGGTAAAATGTGAAAGTCATAATTGATACATTATCAGAATAGAACCATTGTTCAGCACCAAGGACAGGGTGAAGAAGGATTCAGGTATTCACTGTCCTTGGTGCTGAACTAGGGCTGTAGTAGTGAACTTCTATCTGACATTGAAACTTTTACATAGCAGCATACTGTGGGAATGTGTTGTAGATTTATATTAAGGTGTACGTATGCATTGTGCAAAATAATGTTTTTTTTTGCCTGTAACTCTGAAGCCGCCACTCCTCACCAACCACTTTTCCTCAGTCCCTTGAGTGGTTGTTGAGACAAGATTGTATGTAATTGAATGCAAACATTTTTCTACACCAATATTGTGTAATTATAGCCTAATGTCTTAAGATGATCTGTCTACCATCTGTTATTGTGAAAATGCCCATTGATTGTAACCCTTCATCCACACAGAGGTAAGATGCCCTGAACTGAGCGCACCAGCCAATGGTGACATGACAGGAGGGAACCGGTACCAAAACCAGGTGCACTTCAGCTGTAACACTGGTTATCAGCTGGTCGGCAGCACCACCCTCACCTGTCAGGCTGACCAGACTTGGAGTGGGCCGGTGCCAAACTGTAGCCGTGAGTTACTGTAAATTCATTTATTTTTGCAGGGACTTACTCTAGCCGTAAAAGAGAAAAGGTGGTTTTTGATGTTCACGGTTAAAGAATTCTCTATTATAGTAGTAATACAATGGAAGAATGTATCTGAAGTGTCACAATTTTGTTCAAAAATAAAGACCACTACGAACATCTTAAGATTTAGATACATTGCGTTTAAAGTCTTTCAAACTGTCAAGTGTCATAAAGTGTCATCAGTTGGTAATCATCTTCAATTTGTCTCATTTTGACTCACCTACAGTGGTAAATATGAAAAAAATGAAATAGAGAACTATAACATCAACTCTCCTAATTGACCATCTAGATATCTGAAGTGTACATTGTTGAAGCTACATTAATTGATGAACCTCTTTCAATTCAACATATTATTTCCCAGAGGCGGTCTTGGGGGTCCGGTGGTATTATGGGGGTTGACCAAAATTATCCAAAGACTTATTACCTTTGAAGTTCAAGTTACATTTTGTGCTATATTTCTTGTCTTACAAAATGTGGTACATACTTCTTTCATCCTACCAGCGACTCAGTGCCCCTCAATGCAAGTCTCCAATGGTTTTATAACTGGAGGAACTGTGTTTGGTACCACGGCCAGCTGTGGCTGTGACCCTGGATATCTCCTGATTGGTCCGGCCACCACCACCTGCCAAAGCATCGGTACCTGGAGTGCTTCGGCTCCTACATGCACAAGTGAGCAGTACACGATGTAACCTCATAGTAGCTCTTGGAACTAATTTTTCTCACTGTTAAGTCGCTGTTAAGTCACACAGTCACCAAGACTTAGAAGTATCTGTTGATCCCCAGAAAGTCACCTAAAATTTCTCAGAGCATGTGACCTTCCAGGACATTTAATTTGAGCAATCTGGTCCTCAACTTTTCCTGACAAAGACCTATTTTAGAACAAAATTTAATACTTCTCAGTCACTGAAATAAATTGTCTAGGTGAGTTGCAACATTTTTACTTCTTTTCTCAGGGAAGTGATATGAGGATCTTAAAAAAGTAAAATCTTTCCTCATCATGTACAGACATGCTATGCAGTTCTGGTTGTTACTTAGTTCAAGTGAGTAGAATATATGCAGAAGTATATAATTTTTACTTTCACAAAAAGGCTGACATGGTTGAATGCTTTAATTGTGCCATTTCCTTTACTAGTTAAGGACTGTCAGCCACTTGTGGCTCCAAACCATGGGTCAGTGACTGGTGGGAACACCTACGGGGACGTGGCCACATACGCCTGCGATCCAGGCTACGAAATGGTCGGGAGCCCCACCCAGACATGCCAGGACAACCAGCATTGGTCAGGCTCTCCACCATACTGTATTAGTACGTATACTCACTCAATTCTGCATTTAACACCCTCCGATTTAATTTGGGAATTCCATTATTATTTGGGAGTGACCTTCCAGATCTCAGCAACCGTACACCCAGATGGGCTGATATCGTAAGCTGTAAGTATAAATGATGTAAGAAATACGTAGCAGCCAATAACGACCCCCTGGGGATTAATCTAAATTGGCATAACTGTACATAATTATGCATAATTATGCATAACTTTTGAGGGTTATGCATAATTATGCATAAGTTTCCAATGGTTATGCATAATTATGCATAAGGTTCCAAGAATTATGCATAATCATCAGAACCCTTATTCATAACCCTTTGAACAAGCATAGTTATGCATAACCCTGGAACCTT
>NC_049979.1:21110789-21119848 GCF_000003815.2 Branchiostoma floridae
ATCATTTATACTTACAGCTCACGATATCAGCCCATCTGGCTCTACGGATGCTGAGATCTGGAAGGTCACTCCCACATAATAATGGACTTCCCAAATTAAATCGGAGGGTGTTATTTAGATTTCGTTTAGCAATAGCCATAAGATGGCTTCATTTGGGATGTTTCCATGTATTATATAGGCCTGACAAAAACTTGAATATGATATGTGATATCTGATTTATCTGACTGCACCATTATTTGAAAGGAATGGAGTGTGCAAAACTGGATGCACCCCTGCATGGGTCCATCAGTGGGACAAGCTACGTCGGTGATACTGTGACCTTCTCCTGTGACACTGGGTATGAGATTACCAGCGGTTCCTCCTCGAGGACCTGTCAATCAACACAGACTTGGACGGGAACACAGCCAACTTGTACAAGTAGGCAAACCTGTTTTACTTCTTGATGATTGACCTTTTAATAGGCTTAGATCCTTCTTGCCTAGTGGCACATGTCAACCCACAGTTGGTAGCACATCTCCAGGTTAGTTTTGGTTGACATCTATGTATGTTTATATCATCAATGATTGTAGAATTGTAACTTAACAGCTCTGCGGAGAAAAACAAGATGTCAACAATATTCAGCTGCTCATGCATTAAGTTTATTATACCTTAGGTACAAGGGAATACAGGTACAATATTTTATCATTCTGTGCTGCTCTTGCTTTCTTTTAGACTTTTTAATGATGTCATGCAAATATGGGTTATCATATTTGTTTTTTTATATCATGACATATTGTGGATATCATCTATTAGTAAGTGCTAATTGTTGATCTGAAAGATGGAAGTTTATCAGATCAGATGAAATATTTGCCTTTTTTCAACAGGAATCAAATGCCCTACTGTGAGTGCCCCTGCCAATGGTAACATGGTGGGAAGTATAGAGTTTGGTGACCAGCTACAGTTCTCATGTAGTCCTGGTCATCAGCTCATCGGTAGCAGCACACTGACGTGCCAGGCGGACCAGATGTGGGATGTGACAGTACCAACATGCAGTCGTAAGTAACCTCGCTACTAATTTTCACCTCTAAAAATAATAAAAATATGTATGAAATGGTAAGTTACATATCTGAGGTAATGCTAGATCATCTTTATCCTTGGGGTAACCTATATCCGTTATATTTGAAAACCATCACTCTGGACATCAAGTCAATGGACGGCGGTTTGAAATTGCAATATTTTCAAAATGTCGCAGTGTTAAAGCAGTATCCCTCGACTTGATATCACTAAATATCCTGCTGTTTTTAACGACAACGGATATATGTTACTCGGGGATAAAGGTGAACTAGCGTTATAGAGAGACTGGTTTTTGCAATTTTCTATAACTTTCAAACATTCCTTCAATTTTCATATCTTGAGAATACGTAAGATGAGGAAAATGCAATGTACCAAAGGTCGAGACTTTATTCTTATGTAACGTTGATACAAATTAAATAAAATAGATAGGTTCTATAGAGAGCAAGACATTTTTGAATAGCATTCACTATGTGTCATCAATGACATGAAAGTTCAATTAAATTCTCAGTCCCTGTCTGAAAGGTCCAACTCTTTAAATTAGAGAACATATCCAGTTGATTGTAATGTTGCATCACATCCTATCAACCTTTGCTCTCAAGTTTTGCCAGCTCTATATTTCATTGGTATGCAGATGACTCTTTCCTTTCCAAACGCAAACAAAGCCACTATCGCAGTAATAATAAACTGATAAAAAAATGTATTGTTTATCTTCTTTTCCCTTAGCCATTCAGTGCCCACCTCTACAGTCTCCACAGAACGGCCAAGTCAGCGGTGGCAGCTCCTATGGGGACACAAACACCTACACTTGTGACATTGGGTACCTTCTGTTTGGTGACAGCACCACAGACTGCCTCAGTACAGGCACTTGGAGTTCACAGCCACCACAATGTACACGTAAGTCACAATTTGTACTTCTGGATGTTTTAATGGTGTCAGAATTGGCCTCTTTTGCAATGTGGGCCAACATATCATATCATATCGTCTTGTAATCTTTGTTTGCACCATTTTTTATCACATGGCAAAGCAAAGCAGGTTAGCCAGTAAGAGTTTAATGATAATGTGTTAAACATTTTGTAATTATTTTTCTATAACTGTTACATTAACACTTTGTTTTGTTACAAGCTGTAGCTTGTGATTGTCACTTTAAAGTTTTAAGTACTTTAAGTCTTAATTAAGTACTTCAAAAAGACATGGGAGTATGTTCAAACACCAGGTTTATATCATATACTGCATGCATATGTTCTAGATATCTTCTTTGGTCTTTAAAACATAGCTGTAGTATAGGTATGTCTCTCTTACACTGATTCTGTCCTTGGTGCTGAACTGGCTGTTAGAAACACTCTGATAAGTCAAATTCAATACATCATCATGGTTGCTTTTTGGATCATTTATCTGCCATTGAAGATAGCATGATGCCTTGAGAACCCTTTTTATGCTTGTTTGGATGTATGGGGTTTTATGTGGAAAAATAAACAAGCAAGCAAATTTTAGCTGTAATACGTATTAAAGCGTAATCAAACTATGACTGTCAGCATGGTTACACACTCGGAACTTTCTTGTTGCTCTCTTTTAGTCAAAACCTGCCCCCCACTGACAGCCCCCAATCACGGCAGTGTGGTTGGTGGGAACAACTACGGGGATGTGGCCCACTACGCCTGCGACCCAGGCTATGACCTTGTCGGGACACCATCACGGACGTGTCAGGACAACCAGCTCTGGAGTGGGACAGCACCATCCTGTATTAGTATGTACATGTTGTAACCTATGGCAAAGACCCAATAACTGCAGCTATCTTTATCTATTGCTACAAATTTACCTCTAGCTATTTTGGCCCCAGAACATTTGGTACCAATCGTTATTGCTTAGCGCAAGCGGATTAATCAAAAGCTTATTTAAGACTCAGTGAATAAACAGTCAATAAAGAAGCAAAGCGGACTATATCATTATTTTACCCATACATTAGTTTAACTGTAAAAACTCATGATGGGAATGATTCAGTGCTACAGTAGCAGGGAGAAAAAATAACCTTTAAGTTAATTTATCACATGCTGGATGTAAATGTTATTTCATGTGTACTTCCAACTTTCTTTTCTGATTCTTTGTTGTGTTCACCAACTTCTGCCACTGATAGAATAAACCTATTGCTCACGCTGTATCTAGAAATGGAGTGCGCAATCCTGGACCTACCTACCCACGGGACAGTAAATGGCACCAACTTTGTTGGGGACACTGTGACCTTTGCCTGTGACCCTGGGTACGAGATCACTGGTACCTCCAACAGAACATGTCAATCAACACTGGATTGGTCTGGAAAACAACCAATTTGCACAAGTGAGCTTCAAATTCTAATTTTGCTTATTTTTTGGCATTTTTTCATGTCTGCAAGTGCCCAGTTGGATAACACATTGTGTAGAGTAGGGGTGAGTACCGGTACAAAACCGCTTTTTCTTATTGGACCGATCCGGAAAAACCGGACCTGAAAAAATCAGGTGGACCGGATGTTGGACCTATTAGAAAATGTACAGATTACTTGATCAGGCATTCACACGTTTTGGCACTTAGCGCACGAAGAAAATAATAATAGTGAAGTACAGTGGAGTTTATAGTCATTTCTATCAAAGTCTACAGTCAATCGTACAGAGGCAGTTAGCCTTGTAGGATTTTAAAACGCCAGTGGGAGTCGAATACTCCACCAAACAGATTTCTTTGTAGTGAAATGGACCATTGTTGTGAGCACAAGTTTTCACATACTGAATCAGTTCCAGGTTCATGTCCGGACCTGGACCTGATCCTCTGGACCTGAACCGGACCTGAATTTTCTGTACGGGTACCCACCCCTTAAGTGTAGAGAGATACAATGAATGAACACATGACTATTTCTATCTGTGAACAATCATAACCTTCTTTACCATACATTCACAGAGATACAGTGTCAGTTCTTCAGTACCTTAGCCAACGGACACATGATGGGTGGTAATAGCTATGGTGACCAGTTACAGTTCCACTGTAGCACCGGCTATCAGCTGGTGGGAAGCAGCACCCTGACTTGTCAGGCTGACCAAACATGGAGTGATGCAGCCCCAACCTGCACTCGTGAGTTACTTTTACTCTATCCCGCTGGTCCATACGAAAAGCATTGTCATGTTATTGGCATAAAAAAAATACAAGTTAGGGGCTTAATTTGTTTGGACATTGATAGACATGTCATACTAGTTTTTGACCCTTTGCTGACGTCACACTTCCGGTATGGATGTGTGACTTAGGCTGTGGGTTATTTCAACTTGATAAGGATCAGAGGACTGATTGAAAGCTTGTTGGTAAGCGCTTTATTTTGTGTACGGATATAGAGTTTAAGATTGTAACATAATGTTGACTACCGTCACAGATAAACTTACATTCAAGTTGACATGTCATACTAATGAGTTTAGAAAAAGCTAGGCCTGTAAAATGACTGAGGTTCAGACTGGTCCAGACTGGGCCACTGGTATCACAGAACAATACAGTACAGAAACAGTAACTATTTTGCATACATTATTAAAGTCTTGCTGAGTGATTGCCACACCTCTCAGTAAAAAATACACAATTTTATCTGCTCATCTGATATTGTCATTACCAGTAACAGTTGGTTTTCTTTTTATCATATTGTATATTGTATTGGATTTGACACTGTGAGTATCATCTTCAGTAACTATACTTCATTTTGCATCAGGAATCCAGTGCCCTGCTGTCCAGGCTCCTCTGAATGGTGATGTGACTGGGGGGAACTTTTTTGGTAGCACGGCAACCTACACCTGTGATGTTGGGTACCTCCTGACTGGCCACAGTACCAGCACATGCCTCAGCACAGGCACCTGGAGCAGTCAGGACCCTCAGTGCACATGTAAGTCCATATCTTATTTCATTCAGTTTTACCACATTTGTGGAAGGTGTGACATAACAGGTGACTATCACCTTTGCAAGAAGTCAACCCGAAGACCAGACTGTAAGGTTTGATCCACTCACACCGGGAAGGTCCCCTACTCTTTTCGATAAGTGCAGTGGGTTCTTTAACATGCTCGAGGTGTGGCTCTCCCCAAAGCTAGGTACTCATTTTCACCTGAGTGAAGTGAGGAAAGGGCACAAGATCCGTGACATGGCAGGTTTCGAATTTGTCACCTCTTGAGACTGAGCCCATAGCGCTGCTGATTACGCCACATGATCTCACGTTTGATACATATTGATTTACATAAAAAATGATCAATCCCAGAGGCATTTAATTTTTTGACCAAAATAACCATTTACAGTTATTTGTTGAATTTCCAAAGTTTGTCACTGCTAGTCAATTTTCATTGATTCATATTCAAGAGAAAAGGCTTCATCCCTTATGTGTTGCCAAAAACGTTTTCCAGTATAGTTTTTTTAGTCACTATTACTTACTAAGGATGTTTTCCATGGTTGTCAAGTAGAACATGAGAAATGTGTATCAGAAATATATGATCCTATTTGCTTGTTGATATTGTCATTCATATTGTTGCTTTTCATGGTTTGTCTAATATCAATGAAGCCACTTCAAAAAGTTGCAATTGAATACCAATGGAAATGTTATATTTCCAAATGCGTCACCAACAAAAACATTTTCTCACTACAGTGAAGACCTGTCAACCACTGGCGTTTCCAAACCACGGCACAGTGACTGGTGGAAACAATTACGGAAACGTCGCCACCTACACCTGCGATGTCGGCTATGACCTAATAGGAAACCCCACCCAGACGTGTCAAGACAACCAGCAATGGACTGGTTCCCCACCAACTTGTCAAAGTATGCATGGTTTAATAGATTCTAAATTTGAAATATCAACCCCCACCAAACTCCTTCTGCTTTGTCACCACAAAAAATCCCATTTGCCCAGTCATTCCTCTTCGTCCTTATTGGAAATCTGTTTGTCCCCACCCTTCTGCTTTGTCCCCAATGGCCGCCATTCCATGGAACTGCTTATAGTTGACAGGAAAATTATCAAGAAAGAAACAATAATGATGCAAACCTTAGCTATACTAACAAACTCTGTCCTTGGTACTGAACAATGTTTTAACATATGAAATGTTTTATCTGAAGACAATTCAATCGCTACAGCTTCGGACAAAATCTCTGTTGTTCATCCAGTGGTGGAGATTGAATTGTCTTTGAATATTGTTTACTTGTATGTCTAACCAGAAATGTGTGCGATGCTTTACTTAGTCACATTTAATGTGTCATGATATTATTTCCTTTCAGCAAAGGAAGCCTGTATAACACATGTTATGAGCATGAAGAGCATAATTGTTTGGGGTGTTGTTAGTTGTGATATGTGGTTATACATGATCTAATTTTTAAAATATATCTTCTGCCAACTTTGTTAAGAGGTCCAGTGTGCCTCTCTGAGTGCGCCAACAAATGCAGGCATGACGGGAACGGGAAACGAGTATGGGGACACCGTGCATTTCAGCTGTTTGCCAGGATACACTCAGACAGCAGGAGACACTGACCGAACTTGTCAAGCAGATGGCATGTGGAGTGGTCTTCAGCCTTCTTGTACAGGTATGAATACCACAGGAATACATAGCTAAATAGTATCTGGCACAGCAGCATTTTAGTGACATCCAACGAAGCTCTGCTATTGGTATGCATGATGTAATGTAAATTCTATGTAATTCTGCCAGTAGGTATCCTAAGACTGCAAAAAATGAAAAATTATTGAGGCCTATTCAAAAATATTTGGAACACCGATATCTGAAGGATGCATACTTTGGGTATTACTAATGCTGCATGAAATAAGATTTTTTTAGGTGGTGTAAGGGTACCCTGTGGAATTATGCAAGCTTATATTACAAGGTCTTTGCTCATCATTTTTAAGACATTCTCAGTGACTCTCATCATGGACTTTGAAGTCTGGAAAGCTCAATGATTACAAACAGAAAAGACTTCATGTTGTGCAGTAATTATATGGAACTTAAATGCTCTGACAAAATTGCATGTAGCTTGTAGATGCCCTAAAAAATTGCCTCAGGCTGTAACTTGTAGATGCCCTGGCAGAATTGTATGTAACTTGTAGATGCCCTGGAAAAACTGTAACTTGTAGATGCCCTGGAAAAATTGAATGGAGGGTTTCTCCTTATGATATTGTTTTTAACAGCTTTTATTCCCACTTGCAGTGAATGAATGTCCCCAGCTTGATACACCTACTAATGGTCAGTCTTATGGCCAAAATGCCTACAATGGTGTGATGATCTTCTTTTGTAATGATGGATATGAACTGGTTGGTGGTGACGCTGTGCGACAGTGCAATCCAGTTGACGGCACGTGGACTGGGATTCAGCCATCTTGTCAAAGTAATCATGTATTATATCTTTAAGTTACTGAATTATCATAGAAATATTGATAGAAAGCTCCCATGATTTATGAAAGCTGACACTGTTTACCTGCATGTATGCAGGTATGGTTTTGATGCTGGTGGGAACTTTTCGGTAGCCGGGGATGTAGGGCGCTGTATCTCGTGAACGGATGGTGCGAGCACGACGATTTTTGGTACGTGGGTTGGGGGTGGTAGCCTAACACTCAGGTTTGATTTTGGGCCTCCTGGCGTTTGAACTTGACATTGCAGGTGGCATTTTTGGTGTTTTTGGGGCACTTTTGGCGCTGTGTGTCCGGAACGATACGCGCGATTGCGACGATTTTTGGTGCATGGGTGGGGGGTTGTTGCCTGTTGCCTAGGATTGACTTTGGGCCTTGTCGCGTTTGAACTTGACCCGGCAGGTCGAATTTTGTGTCCGGGAGGGGTGTTTCCGGAGTTATATCTTCTGAACGGCTGGTGCTGGCGCGATGATATTTGGCACATGTGTCGGCGGTGGCTGAATAATGCTCAATTTTGATTTTGGCGCCCTTGGTGCTTGAACTTGACATTTTAGGTTACCTTTTGTGCGGGCACGGGGCGTGCGCTGTATCTCCGGAACGCAAGGTACCATTGTGTTGCTATTTGGTACGTGAGTTGTTTGTGGTGTCCTGGTGGTCAGGTTTGATTTTGGGCCTCCTAGTGCTTGAACTTGATACTGTATACTATTAGGTTGACCCTGTTTTTGTGTGGTTGGGGCATCCTCCCAATATCTGCTTGGTTTTAAAAACAGATTATGGTTGGGTGTAGAACCATCATCTGGCCTGGGCCACCTTCAATGTATCAGGTTACTTAGTGGCACTGACAGTTTGCCAGATGACGGGAGTGTACAAGATTATATATCTGTTGGTCAGGTATAATTGGAGTTTGCTTATTACTCTTTGTGGTGTTTCTAGAGCTGTATAGTACTGAGTTTTAAGTTTCGGTACAAGTTCCTTTACCCTGTTGGCAATCATGGTTGAACTTGAACTTAAACAGAAGAAGATGCAATTTTCTAATATGGAGGAGAACTGTATAGAGTGTGGGCATAAGAGAAAGGTATGTGTATGATTTGTCCTGTGTTTCTTTTTGTTTCTTTGGTAATGCCATTTCCATACTGTATACAGGTAATTTGTTGTTTTGGGCTAGTCATATTCGCTTGGTTTTTGGGCCTGCTTAATCTATGGTACAGGCAGGGTTAAGTGGTGGAGGCTTAGCTTTGTTCTGTTTTAAATTCAGTATCGTTTGTTGCATTTTGTCGCGGCAAATATATGATGAAATTCCCCTTCTAAGCAACTGCTCATTGGTTTGCGGGGATGTTTGCTGGGTGTTTGCTCTGACTACAACAGCTTCTGAACTTTTCAAAGCTTCCATTGCCAGCAGCTTGCCATCTATAAATGGGGTTGACAAGGACATTTTTCATAGTAAATTATGCTGTTAAATTTGGCTTAGATACTACAGGAGATTTAGGTTTGGGTTGGATGGATTGAATGATAATATCATACTCTCCCTGGGGACTAACTGTTGCTGCTGCATGGGGGCTACCACTATTCATATTGTCTAATGTCTATGGAACTACAGATAAAAGTATCATTGGTCAAATTATGCAAGTAACATTCCGAT